>NC_142696.1:43927424-44230454 GCF_029641045.1 Salvia hispanica
CACCAAGACCACAAGTAAGTGTAGACAGTTAGACCCCACCTAATCAGAATGGAATCCAACATCACATATTTTTGTTGCTGTGCCACCATCATATTCCATTATTACAATAGTATTTATATCATAATATTATGAATTATATATATCTTTTATTCCAAAAACTTATATACCCTGATTTTGGATTTGTCAGTCCTAATATTGAATAAATAAAAGTTAAATTAAAATTAAAAAGATAGATCTATATTTTATTAATTGGGTGGAATAAACAAACTCTTGTTGACGATTACAAAATTAACGGGGAAAAAATTGGAAGTGGTACACAAAAGGTGGTAAGTTGGATATCAAGTGCATATAATAATTCAAAGAATATAAAAGAGAGGAAAAAATTCAATAGAAATATTGTTCAGTTGAGAAAATGCCAATTTCATACTCGAAAATAATTCTAAGCTTTTTTTTCATATAATTATATCCGACGCATGAGTGCTATATAAATTAATACAGTATATAATTAAAATTCTATTCGATATATTAGTAAAAGAATCAACTTTCATGATCTTGGTTAATATAGTCATTCTCCAATCGACCCGATTATGGATCTCTGAAATTGAGATCACAACCAAAATCCAATTGATTAGAGCTACAAAATTTTAAGATAATCATTGAATCTATGTGGTATCTTGCCATGAATTGCTCTTGGCCTTTTATATTCACAAAAGAAAAACAAAATAAAAGAATGTCTTCTCCATCTCTAGCTAGATTATTAATTAATTATTTCTTCTCCTCCCCTTAAGCTTCAAGCTCACATTCAAACATGGGCGACGCGAATGAATCATACTCTCCAAAGACAATGCCATGTTCCTTCGCAAAGGTGCTCGAATCTTGGATCTCGAACGACGTTTGTATATGGTCGGGGAAGCTGCTCTTCGGAGGGTCCGGATCCGGTCCACTAGGGCTACACGGCTCATTAAACGAAGTCGTTTGTTTCACCATTTCTTTAAACTTTGAAGATTGTAGAAGAAGCCCTAATGCCGATGAGGTCGTGCCGGCACCACCACAATGCGGTGGCATCGTTGTGGTTTCGACAGGGCTCGTGCTCCGGTGGTCGTGGTGGTGGTGGTCGCTCAATTTGCCGTCTTCTAGTTCTTGATTAGGGTTTTGAATGGAGTTAGATTTAACGTTATCGTTAGGGTTTTCTGGGGGCCGTTGACACTTAATGTAACGGCTGAGGTCAAAATTGGTAACGGCGTTAAGTCCACGGTACTCGATTGCCGCCATGTCATAGGCTCTCGCTGCTTCTTCTTGTGTAGCTGTGGGAAAAGATATTTTATTTAGAGTGTCATTAAAATATGTGGGAAATTCAAGTGGTTAATTTAAAAATACAAGAAATAGCGTGAAAATTCGGTGGGAAACGGCGGAAATTATGTTGTTAATTAATAATTGAAACCATGTAGTGTATAAATAGCAGACCTATATGTAGTTAGCATACAGTTGAGTGTTGGGATATAATTAGAATAACTATCTTGTTAGCTGCCAACTACTCCTATACTACATTTGCTTGCTAGCTCTTACAAAAATTAATTTCACTACCTTGCTATTTATATTTTCTTTCTTTTTTATTATATTTCGATTACTATATGGTGTACTATTATAGAACGATATTATTTTGATTACGTGGAATATCTCAATTTTGTATGCTTACTAAACAATATACTATAACAAACTTAACCTACATAGTTGTCACTATTAAGAGTGTCATGAAACGACATGTGCCTATGGATAGAAGGTTGATATATTTAATTTGTAATTAATGATGTGACTGCTATATTTATTTATGTATGGTTGTTTATGTTGGTAAGCAACATTTTTGTTTCATTATTGTAAGTCAAATTTCCCAACTAATTCACATTTATCAGGGCGTATGCTTTTCTGTCTTAGGGTGTTTGGACTTTTTATATAAATCTAGCAAATAAAAAATTGGTCATGGCGTCATGCTATTTTTGCGATATGATCATTATTTTAATTATATAGAAGGCAAATATATAATCCAGAAAATCACGAAGATTTTAAATCAAAATAACTCATGAAGAAAAATATAATTTATCACGAAAATAAATTGAATATACGAAGTTACCGAAAGTCCCAAGGTAGAGATATTTATTGCCTAAGACCCTTCCAATTCGAGCTTCCCATCTTCCATTGTGATGATGTCTGCTCATAAACGGCATGTATTCAATAATGATTCAAAATTAGCATCGAAAAATTTCAGATGGTGTTGATTTCAAATTTTCATATTTATTGGATGACAAAATTGAGCGAACAATTTATTTAAAGAGAATAAGAACAAGTTTTGAAAATACAGAGTGGCAATTAATTTGGACCAACTTTGGGTTCCAAGAGTTGGATGGAAAATGGGGTGAATGATATCATTATTGTTTACAAGAAATTTCAAATTGATTACCAAATTTTCTCTTCTTTTATTTTTTCTTTCAAACAAGTAGCAACCCTACTGTGATAAATACCAAAGTGGCAAAGTCCATGCCAAATATATAGTGTAAATTATCATGATTCACGGGACCACTAAATGCAGCTCTCTTTTGTAGTCGGCAACTTAATTAAAATGGGTTTTTACCTTTTTATGTTGAGCTTGTATTTTAGTTTTAAGAATTAGCGAAGATACATAAATAGAGTCTAATTAAAAGTTTATTTAATTTGGTTAGACGAATTGGAATTTTGAGCTTGTATTCATTAAAATTTCGAAAGTGGAGAAATTCTAATGAGAATAAAAATATTAATCCTCTTTATATTAATTGTGAAACGTAAACTCCTCTTACCATGTTATATGTCCACCATATTTTTTGTACTGTCTTCTTGATTTAATTATAGTCACGTTCTTGTTATAAAAACAATTTAATGTTCTTAAATGTAACAATTGATTTAAAGCTTACCTTGCGACGCCTCGATATTTTGATACGCCACGAGAAAACCCACTGCTTTTCCTGCAATTTTATTTGAAGAAAATTGAAACGAAGAAATTAATGACGTTAATTTGCATAAAGTTTTCCATAAATAAATAATTGTATCAATAATTCAATATATGAGTATTCATTATTATTATTATTATTATTATTAAGAAACAAGCCAAAACACTTGAAGAATCCCTTGACCAAGACTCAAGTTTTTATTTTTCTTTCTTTCTTTCCATATATGTGTGTGTTGAAATATTCAAAAATTAAACTTATAAGATAATTAATAATACTAGAAAATAAAAAAGTGATGCATTAAACAATTTACAACAAATTCATAAACTGATATTCACCTACCTTCTTAGTGAACCAATGTACTCTTCCTTCGATTGACCTTCCATTTCTTTGAGTTCTTTTTCATAGGTCGAAACCTAAGTAACGGGAAAATGATTCATTAATTTATTTATCCCCAGTTCTTTCAAGTAATAATCACGGTTATCATGTCAATTTTTGAAAAATGAAAAAATAAAAATAAAATCATACTCGAAAATTAAGCACTGTATCTTGTCCCCAATACTTCAATGCAGCCAAGTCATAAGCATGTGCAGCTGCCTGTTCATCATCGTAGGCCCCTAAAACCATTTCAAAGTGCCAAAATTGTTTTATTTTAATTTATTCTATTTAGTATTTTTTTTTACCTGAAAAAAATCAGATAGATCCATTGAACAAAGCCAATGCTGATCAAATCCAACAAAAGAAAACATTTCGTTTCATATTACTCATCACCAAAAAGGAAAGTGTTCTTTAATTGTTTTATTTCTTTATCCATCATATCCAAGTCCAACTTGCGTTGTATTATTAATTAGGGCAAATTTTTTATAAATCAAGAAATGTAGTCAAATTTTGGTTCGTCCACACTTTTCAAAATTTGAAAGACAAATTACGAAATAATCTCAACTATCCCATTGTTCCCATCCTTCCTTTATCTAGCGAATTACGCGTTGATGCAACAGTCGGTTTAAAACGTGTGGATAATTAAAACGGCGTTGGGCAAGAAGATAACATCTAATGATGTTTGAAACGATGTTTTGCCCACATATTTTAAATCAGTTGTCACATCAATGCATATTTGCCGGTAAAAGAAAAAGGAAGTGATAATTGAGAAAATTTCAATCTTTCATGATTTATCTTTCAAGTACTGTACTCCCTCCGTCCCGGCTAAAATGACACATTCCTTAGCTGGCACGAGATTTTAGGAGTTATTGGTTAAAGTGTTTAATTAGAGAGAGAAAATGTGGGTGTAAGTATTAAAAAGTTGTTGGGTGTATTAATTGGAGAGAGAAAGTTTCCAAAATAGAAAATGTGTCATCTTAGTTGTGACAAACTAAAAAGGAAAACGTGTCATCTTAACCGGGACGGATGGAGTAATTAAAAAGTGTGAGACTGGCCAAAATTTGACTATTTTTTTAAAATTTATTTGACAATTTGTCATATTAATTTCTATGTTATATACGAAATTATATGTTTCAATCCGGTGAAAGAGATGGATGATCCAAATAACAAATTAATTTGATATGGTAATTGTACTTACCAAGATATACTGCATTTTAGCATGATCCCACCACAACCACCAAAAATTGAAGGAAGGAAAACCAAAACAAAGAGTAAAATCAGATTATTTAATATATACTCCAAAAACTGAAGTTACAATTTTCAGGCTACTGACCTTGTCTTCCTTTCTTGTTTTGTGATTCATTCCAGCAATTTTTGTCCCACAAATGAGCTTCATACCTTCCCGTCCACCGGTGCCTGAGATAAAAAATAATTCAACCAAAAATAATAAATGAGATATAGTAGTGATTTATCAAAATAAAAATACCTTGTGACACCCTTGTAAAGGGAGCTACGTTGCTGCGGAGACTCCCTCGTGATGCGCTTTCTCGTCCTCGTTCTCGTACTCTTAAGGATGTTGTCATCGTTTTTGTTAACACTAATAGTTTTCTTTGGCTTAGAAGATCTCCCCATGGACTCACAACTAAATCTACCTTTTTAAACTCACTAATGATTTAAGAAGAGATGGTGTGTGTATATACTATATACTATATATGGAGGGAGAGAGGGAGAGAGGGAGAGAGATGCAAGTCGTCCAAGGAGAAGGAGAAGAAAGGTAGAGTTAGAGAAAGTGATGAGAGTTTGAGGAAAGCCGGCTAACAAAGAGAGGGTGGCCTTTTGCGGCCGTCTTCAGTGTGGAGTAATTGTGCTAGCTTCTTCTCCTTAATTAATTGCTCTATATTATTTATTTATTTATACTGCCTTGTCACTTTCTCATCTTTTTTTCCCTACAAATACTTATAACCAAGCTAGATGGATATTCAATACACAAATTAAAATAAGGGGTCGGTAACTTATATTATTTTGTAGTATATATATTAAACTGTAATAAAAAAAATCAGTTTACAAAAATTCAAAGACGAGAAGAAATAAATTGCTTGTTTTTTTTTGGGTAAAGAAAGCGGGCTAATTTGCATAGTGATGACTTGCATCGAATACCCTTGTGTAAGTTTATGGACTCAAACCCTTAATATATTAAAATAATATGGGCCTTTATAAAGTTCAAAATTTGGGCCCATTCATTAAATAAAACAAGTAAAACTCTTGATGTAAAGTAAATGCACATGAAAAATTTTTCATTATTTCGAAAATCGGGTGGCGCGAGAGTGAATTGGGCCTATTATAAGAAATTAAATTGGGCTGTAACTAATTAAATTAATTGGACCTAAACACTAAAGAATTAACCATTGTTTGTACTCAAACTCGACTGATGAGATTCTAAAATTTAAGTCCTTGATAAAATTAAGAGATTCGTGGACCGCGGTCTCCTTCGTCAAATCGGTAATCCGACTTTAAATCGAGGTAGTTCTGCAACCTTAAAACACTTGAAAATTTTGAGGTTGTTTGATTATTGTAATTGGACACATTTGAGTATTAAATTGAAACAAAATCAAACCCATTGTTCAATCTCTAAATGGCTTTGTACTCTAATATTTAAGAAAATCAGAATATGCAAGAAAAAGTTGCTATTGAATGATATAGTAGGGGAATTATTTGAATTAAAAGTCAGATGCTATTGAATGATATGGTGTGGGTATAGTATAGGTTTAACTTTGTCACTTCCAACCAAAAGCTACTCGTTTCATTTTCATCATTCCACTCCAAGATTTCATTTTTCAATTGCTCCCTTCAATATGGTAGTAAATGTTTATTGTTGGAAATTTTTAGTTCATCAAATTATTTTTAAATTTTCTACGAACTGAGTTCAGACCAATTCACTTGATGTTAGAACCAATTTTATCGGATTGTTGATCTCAATTACAAGTCATTCCGATCATAAATGCTTTCGGCTAAGTTATAAGCCCTGACCATAACCTTTTGTTTCACATAATATACCAATTGGGCTCGAATTTTAATTAATTATTTTTATAATAATTTTATTATCTCGACGATGATTTCATATTTGTAACAAGTGAATACACACATAAACTAAGTGAGAGTTCAAAAAACAAACTAAACGTGACCCTACAAACAGGGAGCATCAGTTTCTAAACGTGCCTAGCTACAATATTTATCAAATATTTAGTCCCTATAAAAATATACTAATCCTATTTGAGGTGGTAATGTATATCAAAACAACGGTATACTTGCACTTATTCAACTAAAAAAATAGTAAAATATCAAAATTTTGGTATATAATCAATTAGATTATACTACATCAATTTATACTACTAACACTTTATTAATTATCGACTGTCGTGGAAAGTATCCAATAGAATTTAGGCCAAGGAGCATGGGCTACTCCACTTTTTTTTTCTCTCTTCTTTCCAATATCGTTCCTTTGTACTATTAAAATAATTATCATTAATTTCTTTTCAAGTGAAAAAGTACTAATTATTTTTCCTCTCTGTTTCCATTGGGTTCCAATCAATCAATTTTTCTTGGATGGGGACCTTTTCTCGTCTCCATGTGCCTCACTTCATATGAAAGACAAAGCAACTCCATGACAAAAACAAGACTTGAAAACACACAGAGAATAAACATACCTACAGTTCAAACACAACTGGTTTCTTTTATCTTTTGGAAATTTAGCCTTTATTTTTTTTCGGTTTATTTAAAGACTGGTTTTTGTGTGCCTAAGTGAATGATGGCTATGGAAATTTCCAATTAAAAAGATGAATCAGAACAAACAAAAAGTAATAAAAAAGGAGGTGGTGGTAACATGTCACACACATGCAGTGGGTAAAAGATACCTGTATTCATATATTTTGCATATGTAACCAAAAAAGTTCATTGAATGACATCTGCTTTTACTAAGAAGGATCTAATAAAAGAGAAGATGTGGTCACTTTTTATCTTATTTAGATGGAAAATATACCCCCCCCAACAAACCCTAATCATCACTCCATGAACGAGATTGGTTTAGTTTAAATCTATCTATCTATCAATTTCTTTCCCTACCTTTAATTATTGCCTCAGTACTCTTCTAATCACAAACTTCACCCTAAACCCTAATTACCCTAATTACCCTAATTTGGGGGAATTGAAAAGGGTAAATAGAAACTTGATTAATTGAGATTAAATCATCTGAGATATCATTAGTTTTGAAATATAGAGAGCATCATGATCATCATCAGTTGTAAGTTATCGATATGAATCAATCCGACATAGTGTTTTATAATAGTATTTGCTTTTTGAATAAAGCTTGTAACTTTTAGAGCAAATGAAGCTATAAATTGAAATGAAAATAGGAGTGGAGAAAGAAACAGACCATGTGGGTGGGGAGTGACACCTTTAAATCCAAAAAGAGGTGTTTGGGGGAAAGCCCAAAAGTCAAATTAGCATCAAATCTAAAAGATATATGGAAAAAGCTTCTTTCCCAAAAGGAACCAAAACGTGCAATTATACTCATTCTGGGGTTCTTCTCACGTAGTCTAACTTCTCAACTCACATATTTGGATAGTGTATACTTCATCCATCCACAAACTATTTGCAATTTTTTTTTATCATAACGAATTTTAGTAATTTGGTTGGTAAGAGATGTCGTAAGTGAAATAAGGGTTTCATTTAATTGGTGAAATATTTTGTGAGCATATTTAATTTGTGGTGGGTCAAAAAGTGGAATACTTTGTAAATAATGGGATAAAGTGACTTAAAATGAAGTACATACATATTATTATTTTAAATGGATGTGACAATTGTTTTTGGATGGATCGAAAATAAAATTGTCCCACATAGATAATGGATGGATGTATGAAGAATGTGTACACATCCCATTATTTCTATTAACTGATTAAAAATAATTTTTAATGATTATTTGAGTAGTATTATCGTTTGATATGTCCCTTATTGTTCAATTCGTTCTGTCACATATTTTATTAAATGTTAGATAAATCTAAATGTATAGAATAGATGATTAAAAAAATAAGAATCCATATTTTTGTGAAATATTTTATTTGTTATTAAATATTAAGTGTGTTGAGTAGTTATCAAAAATAATGGAGTGGACAATGTTTGAGCGTATAGACTAAATAGAAAAAATAAAAAAGGTTTCAAGAGAGCGAATTCCACATAATTAAATCACAAACTTGTTGCGATAAAGTTGGTGTTAATACATATGCTGTAGTTTCAACAAGTACTAAAGTAAAATAGATCGTCACCACTTGGATTGCAAGTAAAACCTTGTTTATCTAAGTCAATTACTTGAAATCATAAGAATATATTAAAAACACAAATTGATCGAGTCGATCGGTTGGTTCGGTGAGCTAAACTATAATAAAAATAGCAAAAAAGACTCCGAACTAAAGTGAAAT
Organism: Salvia hispanica; assembly: GCF_029641045.1. Classification (NCBI taxonomy): domain Eukaryota; kingdom Viridiplantae; phylum Streptophyta; class Magnoliopsida; order Lamiales; family Lamiaceae; genus Salvia; species Salvia hispanica. The sequence continues at coordinate 43,936,249 of NC_142696.1, forward strand.
AGCGTAAAAATAAAGAAAAACGAAAGTTGTTGGGATAAAAAAGAACTTGGAATGAAAAACTAAACAAAATAATGCTATAAGTCAATTGAAATCAATCGAACAACTCCATCCACCACTAGCCTATTAATTAGCAAAAATATCTTGTGCGTATACATATACTATTACCTTCCATTACTAATAGTCTTAATGACACAAAATTAATAAAATCGGAGACATATAAAAGAAAAAGATTGACATGAATTTCAATATAAAATTAGTAAAATTAAAGGGAGAAAAAACTATTGAAGTATTTTTCAGTAGAGAACGAGGGGGATTTTATTAGACAGAAATTTGTTAAAAATGGAAATGAACCAATATTTTAAGATTCGGGCCAAAATATAATAGAAACATGCTACTATCAGTTAGAATGTCCGCAGTAGAGTGGCAAAGCCAAGATTTCGCTCAAGGCAAAGCCACAAAAACTCTTCCACATCCACAAAAACTTTCCAACCCAATAGGGACCACGCCACAGCCACAAATCTCATTATTTTATCAATTGTTGATATATTTTAAATGGACTGGAACAAAATTAATTAGACAAAAATAAATAGAATGGAATGGAATGAAGAAAATGATTTGGGAATAGATATTTTATAGAAAAAGATTTTTAAAATTGAAAAAAAATAAAAAATCAGCACCGTCACGGCTCTCTTCCGCGTGCAATAGGCGCCGCGGCTCCACCACCACCTCCGCCGCCACTGCCCTGTCCACGCCACAAATGCGGCACGACCACGATTCCGGCGGTGGCCGCGGCTCACCTATTGCGGACACTCTTATGGACGGAAAGAGTATATATTATAATTTTTGTGGCCCAACGACTAATTTAATTATAAGCCCAATACGTTTCTCTCTTTTTCTCATTTATAAGTATTCACGAATATTGACAATGAAATGTGTATTGTTGTCTTTTAGGATGTGTTCGTCTTTAAATTTTTTGAGCTTGTGATAGTTCAAGATTCATGTTAAGATGGAATTCGAATAATGAATACTTTTTCAGTGTAATGACATTATTGATCCATATATTTAGTTCCCGGAAAATAAAAGGGGATGCATATCTAAAAGTATGCAGTGACAGGAGTAAACTCAATGCTCTATCTACAATAATAAATCTCAGACAATAATTTTGTAGATTAATTTATGTATCACAATTATGATGTACGAATCTCAATTAATTGCATATACCTTGTCGTAAAATATGTTCTTCGTGCAATTTAAGATCATCTGAATTTATGTGGAGTATAGCTTTTGACATAAATCTTCACAATTTCTCCAAAAATGGGCGGATCTAGAATCCGGAAACGGAGGGGGCGAAATATATAGTATTAGCTTGATTTAGTGCGGACATGACTATTTTTTTCGTTGTTCAGGGCGACGCCAGAGGCAAACGAGGGGGCGGACATGGTAATTCTACGTCCCGATAAGGAGAAAATAGTTGCACGGAGCCCCTTCCTGCCCCCCTCCCCCCTAATCTGCCAGTGGCTGACACATAAATATTACTCCCTCCGTCCCTTAAAAATAACATATTTGCCATTTCTGGATGTTCCGTTAAAATAGACCAATTTTATTTAAGAAAATTTTATTTTCTCCACTAACAATACTCTAATCACTTTTTCATTCTATTTCTCTTTTACTTTACCAATTGTGTATTAAACCCGTATTATTTCAAACGTTGCCTATTTTTTAGGGACGGAGGGAGTAGTACACAAATTTATTTTAGACGTTTTTAGTGCAGGAAATGGTATAGAAATTAATTTACCAAATAAGAAAGTCGATAATGTAATGAATTTAAAGGCGACAGATATCTATATTTTGATAATGTACATAAATTGAGTTGATAAGATATAAATTATATGTAGAGGACAATTCAAGAAATAATAGTGTGAATTGTTGATGAGTTATGATGGCATGTTTTTGTTTAGTTGATGGAGCTTTAAAATCACACCCGTCGGCAAGTTGAAGTCATTATAGAAGACGCGACGCTTGGTAATAATAACATTTCATAAAGTGATAGTCATAGAAAAAAATAAAGATTGTGGTCCCTAAAGTTTTTAAGTCAAAAATAGGACGTTGCAGTTACACTTTTGGGCAGCGATTGGGCTGTTTTCTTGGAGATTGAAAGTTCATATCACTATTTATTAGTATACTACGTAACTAAGAAGAAAAGTTTAAACTATTATAGATAATGAGGAATGAGCAGGATTTCAACAAGGCAATCTCTATTGTAAAAATGAAAACAACCAATAGCAAAAGTCGTATACAAGTAGAGGGACACACTCGATAAGGTTAAAAGCACTAAAGTAAGAAACAAAGTAAAATTAGTAATAGCAACGACCAAGTAAAAACAACAAAACATAAATCTCGTCGTCGGCATTACCAATACATAGGTAGGCCACATCTCATAGGTGTAGAGAAATAGGAACATATTTATAAAAATGTCCGAGAAGTACATGTACGAGTAATTAGTACTCCATTCGTCAGCCATTAGGAGTCTCGTTGACTTTTCTGCATTCATTTTATAAAAATGATAACAAATAGTTAAAATGGAGAAATGATAAAGTTAAAGAAATAATAATATAAAAAATTGACTCTTAATGGCAGACGGATGATATAACTAAAGATGTTATGTTGTAAGAATGTGAGAACATTTGCATTGAGTATATGAAATAATTGCATTGTAGTGAAATACAATTGAATAAAAGTATATAATAAATATTTGTACATATTAAGGACATATATATATATATATATATATATATATATAATTGAAATATTGGATTTTTTTTTATTTTAAAATATCCCAATTCAAATCAATTTAAAAAACTGAAATAAAATAAATCCAGTTCAAACTATATTTTTCCAATTAATTGGATTCAAACATTCGATTTCGGATATTTTAATTTACTTACTCCTAGGCCAATCAAAAAATGGTTCGACCCCAAAGCTTGAATTCATTTGGAATCATAAATTTTGGACTCCTCATTTTGATGGATCTTTATATTTCATGCCAACCCCGCACAATTTGAGTATAGTCTTAATTAATTAATTCTTTGATAGCGTCATCCATCTACCTGCATGAAATACTCATGCTACTATTTGCATTTACCTTTCTTCTGTGCTTGTATCTATCGAAAGATTTTGTTTCATAACTCAAATTCATAACATAACATTTTATCGAGCATCAATTATGTCAAAAAGATATTATGTTCAAGTGGTTGTCAACATTTCTGTGTCCCATCATCTCCCATTAAATTTATTTTTATTACTCCATCTTTATCAAATAAATACTCACAATTTAGTATTATCAAACAACCTATATATATAAAGGTTGTTTACTTATGAAAATTTCTGTTTATTTACTTATGAAAAAACCCATAGTAAAAGTGTGTCTCACTTTATATAATTTCGACCCCATATCCCAAATTGAGTTAAGCTGATTCAAAACAAAACAAAGACTCCTATCTCTCTCTTTCTCTCTGTCTTACAGCAACAGCAAAGAGACATAACACACAGAGACAAAGGAGAGAGGAAGAGAGAGAAAAGGGTAGGTGATATCGGAGCAATGGTCTCTTCATAAATGGAAAGCCACTGATTCTGAGAGAGGGTAAAGAGAGAGAGTAAAATTTTGAAATGGGGTGAGAGCGACGAGTCCATTACAACTGTGGCACTGAAAAACATGGTGTCTTTCATTAACATTTATATGGTTTCAGAATCCCTGCACCCCAAAAGGACTCTATTTTCTGACCCTTTTTCAATTATTCATCACACTCTATCACCCTTCCCTTGGCTTCCATCATCCCTTTTTTACCCTCACACATTATACACTTGTCATACCATTATTTTATTTGGCTGTAATGCTTCTTTAATGCTTGGTCTGGGCGGGGGAATAGCGACGGGGTCACCTCTATTTCTCTGACCACCTCACCCAACAAAGATCTTCTAATAGTCCAAACACTAAATCTAATACTACCTGCAACCATCTCTCTCTTCTCTTTTGTTAATAACATTGACTACTAATTTTGTGTTTTTTTCTACTGTTAGCTACTAACCTAGAAAAGAGAAAAAAGATAGTACTACTACTTTCATTTATTTTTTTCATTTTTTTTAAATTTGAATGAGTATTCTTCATTTGAAAGCCAAAGCACATTAATCACGTTAGGAAAAGGAACATGCTCTGATGAAATGGCATCGATGCGCCTTATACCTTTTTCTATACGGAAATGGTCAGATAACACAGAACTCAGCCTCTTAGAAAAAACATTAATAACAGAAATAAAAAAGGCTCTCATAAAATACAAATTAACAGAAAAAGCTTCCTGAAAAAAGCAGCTACGAAATAAATGAAATAAATACCAAATTTGATACAATACCAACTTCATTAACCATCTGACACCCCCCACCTCCCCTTTTTTTATATCACAACACTCCACTCAAATATTTCTTCCACTAAATATACCTACACAAATGTAAGGTCAAATTAAAAGACTCCATCATTTTAATTAATACTATTAAAAACTAATTAAACTCGAAATAAACAAACATTCCTAATACAAGTCAAACTTTTCAAATTTTTTTTTTTTTTTTTTTGTGTTCAGTTTTTCTTGACTTCCCAATCCCTCAAGGCAGCCGATATGTAACCGCGCCTAATTGAGTTTGCGGCGGAGGAAGAGGTTTCGGCGGCCGCCTCGGGGTGGAATCTGTGCTTGCAGGAGTGGCAAGTGATCTGCAAAATGGTGGCGCTGAGCTGCTGCGCGGCCTGCTCTTTGAGCGCCTGCGCCTTCTCGAGCTCCGCCACCGCCTGCTGCCGGATCCTCTTGGCGTTGGCGAACTCCTGCTCCGCCAGCTCCCGCTGCCGCTTCGCCTGCTGCCGCGCCTCCTCCGCGTACGCCCTCTCCGCCATGGCCGCCCGCAGCTGCTCCTCCGCCTCCTCCCTCACTGTCGCCGCCGCAACGCTGCTGCGCTTCTCGCTGGTGCTGCTGCTCCCCATCGGGGAGTAGCGGCTGCCGGCGGCGACGTTCTCGGCCTTGTCTCCGATCTCCGACGAGCCGATGGAGAGCTGCAGCTGAGTCGAATCGAGCTTGGTTGAATTTCCGGAGAAGCCGAGGCTGCTGCTGGCTTTTGTGAGCAGCTGCAGCTCAAGATTGGGCGGCCGGGATCTGTGCCTCGTGGCGCCGGCATTAGCCATGAATATTGAATCTGTTGGCGCTACGAGGCTAGAATGGCCGCCCGGCCATGGCGCGGTGCTTAAATTGGTGTCGCTGGAAGGGCTTGACGCCGTTCTCGATAAGCAGGCAGCGGTTGCAGCCGCTGCCTGCAGTGGGTGGCAATCCGATCGGAGCCGCCCCATGCTGCAAGCATCTTGATGCTCGATGAAGCTCTCTACCCTGACAAAACCATGAAACAATTTTAGCATTAAACAATTATAATTTCATGACTTGGAAATGATTTTAAACAAATTAATTCTATATATAGTGTAATCTATGTAATTTAAAACAATAGTACTATTACCTCATTAAAATTGACACACATTTAATTATTAGTCAAGTAGCTACATTTCCATGCATAGAATGTTTGGAATTAAAGTATGAATGATGGTAATTCAAGATCTAACATAAAATCCTTGGTGTTTGGGCCCTAGCTGCATTTGAATATACAAATTATTAATACAAAGGACTGACAACACTAAATAATCAAACCTAGTCTAATAATATGCTTTGGGAAAATGATTTGACACACACACACACACACACAATATCTTCAAACATCTCAAAAAATAATTACTATGAGTATGCCACAGCTAAGCCTAAAACTACATAAAACATTCTTGCACTGAATACAATGTGAATCTTAAATGAAATGAAAGTACCGGACAAACATACTCAGAGTATTATTATTAAAGGAAAAGGAGTATTATTGTTATTATTGTTATGTGACGTACATAATTAATAATCAAAAGATAGAAGAGGAAGAAAAATAAAAACCTAGAGAAGACACGGCCACAGTCGCAGGAATGGCCGCGGGTCCCACAGGTCTTGAGGTGGGCTTTGTAGTCGGACTGGACTGCGTAGGCTTTGTTGCATTTGTCGCAGACCCACTGCTTCTGGTTGCTGTGCTTGCGTCGGAAGTGCTTCTTGATCCCCACCAGATCGCCGAGTGCGTGGCACGGGTCGTGGTGGAGGCAGCTCGGCTCCGGGCACACGAACACCCTCTTCCTCGCCACGGGCGTCTCCCTCTTCAGCAGCTTCCACGGCACCTTGTGCCTCCGCCGGTGCATCTGCAGATTCTGGTCCCGCTGGAATCCCTGGTTGCAGATCTCGCACACGTACCGATCCGACTCCAGGAGGGTTTTCGGAGATAGAGACACCACTTCCGCATCGGGATCTATAAATATTCCTCCACTCCGTCAAATTTCATATTCCTATTTCAAATTATCATCCCTATATATATGTAAATATACCTGGAGTGCCGGCGGGGCGGCGTTTTCGTCTGCTGCTGGTGGGGTGTTCGGAGGGGCTATTATTCAACATCGGAGATGAAGGATTGAAAATTGATCAAAATTGAAACAAACCGACCAAATTGAGAATATAGAGAGAGAGCTACAGCTACAACCGTGGGTGATATGAGGGAAACATGATGAAAAAGGGGGTGAGATTTCCAGGCTTCTCTCTCTCACCTTTAATTTAAGCTTTTTTTCTTGCAACCCTTGTCTTTCTTTTTAAAAGCTTTGAGTCTCAGGAATCAATCAGTATAAGTAATAAATTGAGAGAGAAGGGTGTGGTGGGGTTGGGGTTGGGGTTGGGGTTTTGTTTGGGTTGGGTGCAAAGTTGAAACCAGCAGATGGACCGTAGAAAGAAATCAAAAAACATCCCCACAAGCCAACAAAACAACACTCATTATGATTTTATGGATACAGTAATTTTTTTTTATTTTTTTGCATGCATAAATACAACTGCATATATACGTACACGTCAAGGGTCTAACTTTTGTCAGTTCCCCATATTCTCTATCTATCTGTATATACTGTATCTCACTTCACCTCATTCCTAAATTACAAATTAGTCCCTGCCTATGCATCTACTCCTATCATTCTAAAGTAGTACTAGTAGGATATTTTATTTATGGACAACCTACATGTTAAGCATTACTACTTGATAGTAGTAGTTTTAGTTTATCATATACTACTAATTACTAAGCGCTTTGGTTAACCTACATAGTTGAAAAACATCTCAGTCAAATCACACCAAACATTGTATATTCTGAAGAACGAATGTTGTGGTATATGCAAATTTTTTAAAATTTGATGTACTTCCTCCCTCCGTCCCAGATAATTTGACTCAATATTCCATTTCAGGTCGTTCCATATAATTTGCCCTATTTCACTTTTACCATTATTGGTAGTGGATCCTATATTCCACTAACTCATTCCTACTCACATTTTATTAAAACTACTTTAAAAGTAGGACTCACATTCCACCAACTTTTTCAACTCACTTTCCATTAGATTTCTTAAAACCCGTGCATGCCGGGTCAAAGTGTCCCAAATTATCTGGGACGGAGAGAGTACGTTCTTGAGGAGATGGTTGGACACGGTAAATGATTTTCATGATAGAGTTTATTCTTTAGTCAAAACATATTATAATTGTTATTTACATAACTTTTGAAATAGTATAATTATGTTTATCGGGGTCTGATCAATTGCTAACTTTCTTAAGTTGCTAACTTGCTAACTCATCAATGCAGTGTATTAAAAATGTCAATACAATGACATTCAAATGTCAATGTGTTGATATTTTGATGTCATTGTGTTGACATTTTCAATACACTGTATTGATGAATTAGCAACTTAAATAGTTAGCAATATAACGCATCCCTATGTTTGTCATGATAAATTTCAGGATTTAAGACACAATTTATATAAAGACACAATTAATTTCAAGGTTTTGGTGTAAATGGGATCTCACATCTCATTTATGATCGATCGTGCTTCTCCTTTGAATTTTTGCTTGTTTTGAACTATTTTCTATTTTGTTATGTGCAGATGGGTTATAGTATAGTACTATACTATATGACATGGTGGTCATTGGAATAGCACTGAGTTTGTGAACAACACTGAGCTCGATTCTGGTATACATGCTTGACGACCGGATTTCGTATAGTTATCTTACTACTAGTAGTGGATGCGATTATATGTTTTCCAACACATGATGAAACTATGATCTGTGATAGAATATGGAAAATTTTCAAAGATCAGGGCCCTAAGAACCCACTTTTCATTACTTCTGTTATTTAGTATCATGAGCATCACCCACCAGATTATAACATAAACTCGCTCACAATATCGTCATCAATATATAATACCCTTTTGGTTGACTTTAATAGAAAAAATATGGAGTGTTTGATTATGAAAGCCAATTTTAGCATAAATACTTTACAATTTAATGTTCGACTACGCTGAATAGATTATTATCTCTATTATATACTCCCCCCGTCCCAATAAATATGCAATATTTGGTTTCCGACACAAGATTTTATGCAGTTGTGTTTTGTTAGTTAATGAAGAGAGAATAAAGTAAGACAGAAGAAAAAGTAGAGAGAGTGTTGTTTTCATTTTAGGAAACATTTCATTTTTATTGGGACAACCTAAAAATGAAAGCGTTTCATTTTTAATGGGACAGAGGGAGTATCATATCATTGATATCTAAATTTCAAATTATTTATTTTTAGCACAAATTTTTTAATTCAAACCCTCAACCTAATAATGGATAGAGGAAAATCATTACTAACTAAGCTGCACGTTATTGTCTTACCCTTATCAAAATTACTAGGAGAATTATTCCATAAAAAAAAATTAGCCCCACCAAAATTAGAGATCAATTCTAACAGACAAAGTCAATCTTAAGTGTTCGGCCCAATTAAGAATTCATTTAAATTCCAGTATAATGAATTCAATTAGCCCAAGAAACAGTTGATAGTTCAGCCTAGGCCCAGAAACAGTTGATAGGCTGAGCTGCCGTTGTCTCCAAATGATGGGCCTATAATTCAATTTTCTGCTTAAATATCAAAGTGCGAAATCAAAAACAATCATTAATTCTTCATGTCATGCCCAAGTTTGAAGTACCATTTGTAGATTTGTACAAATAAGAATCCTCTTTGTCATATAATTTCTTCTTCATAAAGATAAATAGACATAAGATTTATGGGGCGATTGCTTAGAAATATATTTTATGTTATAACTTTTCACATTTGACAAAAAATGAGCTCATTATTACAGACCATGCTGAAGATGATGGAAATTCCATTATTCAATCCATTGTCGTGCATGAATTGAATTTAAATGCTAAAACGGATGGACACATGTCAAACTATTGAGAAAACTCCATCCCACCAGAAGAACCAAAACCGCAAATATTGGGTTGAATGATCGCATTTTTTGTCATCTTGGTCATGTATCCAAAGCAAGTAGTATTGGCAAAATGATAAATTTGACGCTATTCGTAGATTAGGTCAAAAGTAGTCAGAGAAAAATCTTCTCAAAAAAAAAACAAAAGTAAAGCTTTGATCCAATCCTCAATTGCTTTTACATCACAAAACAAAAGTAAAGCCTCATCCAATCCTCAATTGCTTTTATAGCAGCTTTACGAATCAAAATTCCTTTTTTATTTGGGTTGGGGAATAATGTATTATCAAAGTTTCAGACATACATATATTTATTTATAAATTTGTGTAGCAACATCTTCCACCTGATCGATCATAAAATCACAACGCGGTGTTGAAAATGGGTAAAGAAGCGTTTACTCATTCAGTATTGGCGTGCAACAAACAAGCTTCCAACGAAGCTTCAGAACAACTTCAACTTACGTCGAAATTATATGCAATGTAACAACCAGACCTCTCTAACTAAACATATCAAAGAATTAAAGAATCGATCCCAACCTTGCTAACTAAAATTCAATTCCAACTTAACTAACTACTAATCTTCAACATCCTAGCTCGTCTTATTTTCAAAAATGAGGATCAATAACGGTTCCCCATTATAACCTACACGGTGACGGAGCTTGGGGCTCGTCTTCCTTTTGCCCTCTCTGGCATACAAAGGCGTCGAGCGCCTCCTTCATCCATGACCGCGCGCACACTTGTCTAGCTTTGTCGACCGTCATCTATAAAAAACACACACATTTGCATCATCAGCAACAAATTTTCAATTATAGTAAGATCATGAACACACATTTGCAGTTGCAGTTGCAGTTGCATACCCAAACGCGTTGCCGGAGATCTTTCTCCGGCCATACGTCTAGCTCCTCCGTCACCAGCAACGAGTACATCGACGCCTCGTGGAACTTCTCTTGCCGTTTGCTCTTGAAAATCCATTCCCCTAATTTATGCTGCAATGCCAAAACACACAATTGTTAACACAAAAACCAAAATTAGAGTGAAATTTAATGATAATCGAATCGATGCGAATAGCTAGCTACCTCGAGGGATCCAATCACACCGGCTTCCTCCAACGTCTCTCTTAAAGCTGCCAGTTCGATTTCCTCGTCGAGTTCCCAACCACCCTGATCATTCGTAAATTGAAAATATGTTAGGAATTTGTGAAATTCAATTCATAGTTATTGAGATTTGGCGATTATTGATTTGATTTGATGTTACCTTAGGGAACATCATGCTAGAACTCTTCTGGGAGCTTATCAAAAGCACCTCCAAATCCTCAATTAAACTCCCTTCGATTTTGTTGCTCTGTTTTATTCTGTAAGGTATACATCTGCACCAATTTCGCAAGCGTCAGAAGATGAACGAAATCAACATTGAAATCAGGGGTAAGTGTGAGGAAATTTCTCATTAGAAATTCATACCCAACAACTAGACGAAATCCCTGATTATAACGCTGCAGATGTCTGCCTGATCGAGAAGGAGAAGTCGCCAGTTTCTTAATTTGGAGAGTCATAATCGAAAGAATAAAAATAAACAACTCTTTTTCAGGAAAAAATCGAGGAAATTGAAGAGCTTTTACCCAGAAATTTGGTTTGTTTTTGTGAAATTGGGGGAGATGAAAATGGAATGAATAGGTTTATTTCATCTCCATCCGTTTATATAAAGATAGAAGAAAGCAAAAAAGAATAAATGATTGGTAAGCAATTTTCAGTTTGATCCGTGTGAGGAAATATTATATTATTATTTTATTATAAGAAACGAGTAATAGTTAAATAAACGGTACATAGTTAGGCATTGTTAGTTTTATCTATTGTGTAACGCGGCTACGTCGCTTTCGAATGGGATGTTTATGATGAAGATGATAGTGGACTGTATAGTCACGTCGGGCGTGTAATAATAATAATAATAATACTAATAATATAAATAGTAATACAGAGATGGTATCAAAGATAATTGCTATACTAACTTTTCCATCAAAAAATATATCTGGATGGGGGCAACATTTTGCTGACTTGGATTGGAGAATTGTAGTCGCCTACATCTCAACCAAGATGAGGATATCACACACTTAAAACTGAAATACCAATTTTTTAATCACAATTCTAAGTTCTAACAATAACTTGAAGAAATAATGCCCAATATAGTCAAAGTGTGTTAACCCATGTTTTAAAAACAGTTAAGCCGATTTGACCATTTTTAGTATTGCTACTCCGTGTACGCTGTTTATATTTCATATTATGTCGCGATTTTAAGTTTAGAAAAGAGATATTACATCATCTGTATCTATACTTAAAAAGATGCATTTGATAGGTATGTTATATAGTATTTAATTATTTATCTAGTAGTAACAAATTTTTTGTTTTTGAAAGAAGGAAATCTAGTACTACTACTATTATTATCATCGTAAAGTGTCTTCGAAGAAAATTGATTATATTTATAAACAAATTTACCGATTTGAAATGTAGGTTTTATGTAAGGATTATTTCATACCTATTATCTATAATAATTCTATAAAATTGATAAGGTTTATTTAGTTTTATGTGGCGAGCACGTACCATCATGCTAATAAAATAAAAAAGTTAAATCACATCCACTTAATAAAGCAAATGTGTGGATGATCACTCGTATAAGGACCAATTCAGACAAAAAAACAATGAAGATATTTTAGGAGGGTATTGGTACACTACTCAAACAAGAAGACAATGGAATGGTGTTAAAGAACTCGGAGACATGACATCGGTGGGCTACTCGAACGTTGGTTACTTGTCTTATCCCCATACTACTTAATCTCAAATGTATATATAAGTTATATTCTCTCTACAGATTTAGATTTTCAAAATGATTGAATGTCTAAGCAAGTAAGCAAGCACCAACATCATATAAGCTAACTAAAATTAGAGCACATTTACACCATCTTTCACCATGATAGTTCATTGGGTACAAGAACTGTAAAGCAAACCACTTGTCTTAGATGAAAGTCACCGATTTAAGATGCTGAAGAAATATTGAACGTCAAAATACTTAAACTGCATATCCCAGACTGTAGCAAGTTTTGCAAAATTATTTCAGATACAATGCCTGAACCCGACATAAGCACGGCTTGGTTGTTCGGGAAATCTTCACATTAAACACCCGGATAGCAAGACACTGCAAAAACCTGCAAAAGTTGATATAAAATCAGTGCCAGAATCAAATAATATCACGAATTTTGTGAGGTAAATCTTCACAATGAACAATAATGGAATCGTTAGATCGATATTTATGATGGCAATATTTGGACTCATCCATAGACTTTGCAACGGCTAACTCACAACCAGGTGATCTCACAAATTCCCATTTTGGATCATACGTAGCATACTGAAGACAATAAGTTGAAATATTAAACGAATTGTAATCTTAGACGTTACAAAATATTGAACGAATATCCTATTCTCAAACGACCTTTTTGGTCATTTTAAAAAATATCCTGACTTTCACCCTAACAGAAATTCAGTACCTGGCTTATTTGACTAATTCAAATTACTAGTAAATGGTGCTGGTTCATATGTTATCTAAGTATCCCTTTGCCTATATTTCACACACTATAATACATCTGGGTCCAAATAAATTTTCAAGTATAGGAAATATGTTACGTAGCAAATCACATAGCTCCAAGTTATACTCCGTATTATGCTAATTGCACAGATATATAATGGAATTATAATCTCTATTACTTTCTATACAACATGTCCTTGTTAGATTGGATTAGATGTGGGTGTCTAGATAGATATACGTAATATATATGTGAGTAGATCTGTTCCACATATATTTTTTTGGTCTCTGCTATAAAGCATTAACATACTAGATTAAAAAAACAATTTTAATGTCTATTTATGCATCAGACATGACCACTCCAATACTATGTAGACCCAATGGGTTTTGTGTTAAGAAACCATACCAAAACATTAAGGCCAAATGATTGAAAGAGAAGCTTATTGCGCTTGAGAAGGTCTAGGGTCTGCAGACTCTGCACCAATCTTTGGCTCCTCCTGTTAGATGTGCAAACACACATCATATATGGGTATAACATGTATAAATCACAAGAAAATGAACACAAAACTAACATCAGCAGACAAATTGATATCTCGTAGCAGCTCCCAGCGTTCACTTGTTAGGTCTAATATTTCGATTTCCCCATCATCATAAGTGACCTAAATAAAGCCATGAAATGGGCAGAAAATGAACAAGGAGAGAATAATCACAATTAAAGATCTATATAAATTTTTATGCATATATGGATCAAGAAGCTAGTCAATTGAAATAAGTTCTTTTGCAAGTATGGTAAGGGGGAACCACATGCATGTCACAAGAAGAAATCTTACCTTGTGGGTTTTGGTTAAGTCATAAAAATCCATGATTTTGCCTTTGTAAAACCTACAAACAGGAAAAAAATCTTAATATTGTAAGGACACAGTCCAGAGCTTCTAGCTTTTAAACAGTTCCCGGTGCTGAATGGCTATAACTGCGAATACTTACTTCTGATCAAGAGGCCACCAAACTTTTATTCTGCATCCGACCACCTCTTCTCTAACAGACCCGCTTGCAGCTCTTAATTTGGAAATGAAACAACATTTAATTTGAATTTAATGTGATATACAACAAAAATTGCAAGTGCGTGAACATCTATTGAATGCACACATTACTTTTGCATGCCCTTAATCAAGTATAGTAAATAGATTACTTAAATCAGATGTATGCTCCAACAACCCAGCTACATTATGAGATGCTTTTATGGAAACAAGCCAGATTATTACATTTTTTGGGACCAATATTCCACCCAGTTATGTTTCATTTATCTGGAACTTTCATTTTGCACGCCAAAAAAAGTTGAGCCATCCTTACTTCAAAAGACACAAGAATGTTCGATAACATTTCAAACAAAAGTTTTTACATGACCTTTCTGGGAACTTATAATTGAAAAGAAAGTAAGTACTGCATGCACAGAAGCAGAGAAAGGGGGGGGGGGGGGGTGGTAGCAACGGCCAGGTAGCTCTGAGCTAATGCATGGAAAAAATTATGGACGGTCCTGAAAGGAGGTCAGCTTCCATATGTAACAACTTTGTCCACACATGCATGTAAGCTCAAACAAAAGCATGATATTCAGAAATATTACCGTAATTTAAAAAAAAAGTTACCAACAGTGAAAGATTCAGTTCATAAGTGGTCGGTGCCAAAAAATAACTACACTTAACTTTCTCACTTGATGCAAATAAGGTATCGGTGTATTTGAGTTGGAGAAAACAAATGAGTTTAGATTTCCTCAATTAACAGTAAAATCACAGTGAGATAATCCTTATTTTTTATTTTCAAGGGTGACAAGAAAAACTAAAGCCACTGCACAAGTGGGCTCCTAAACCCCCCCCCCCCCCCCCCCCAACACACACACACACACACGTGTCTAGTAGCTTTCAAACACCCCTCCCATGTCTAGTAGCTCGCAAACCACATAGAAAAGGCATAGGTCCCTAGGAAAACTCTAGCAGAAAACTATTGGCGGAATTCGAATTTGAGGCTTTTTCCATGAACAAGGCCATGAATACCTTATTAAGACTTACAGACAAAGCTCATGGAGGAATCCGTGCCAGCTTACACCAATTATTTTTAGACACTGAACTTTGAAGGAGTATTCATGCTCGCAAGGTGGCTGCACCTGCACCAAGCCCATTCACTCTTGTCAAATGCAGTTTAGACTATAGTACTTCTCCTGTATGACCCAAAACTTCACTTTGTACATGCTCATTGAAGAATTTCAATTCACCCCTTTATATGGTCATTTAGGACATATCGTGCTAATCATCAACTTGCTTCACACTTCTTATCGCCTATGTTAGGCCTCAAGTTTACTCGCGAAGGAAGAAAGGTGCAGCATAGCCTGCCTGACTCATGCCTTTGGGCTTTGGGCTCCTTTCACGGCTTCATATGCGTAAATAGAATAAAAGGAGTCTTTTCTCATCTAAAGTTCTCTTATTTAGAACAGGGTCTGTTGCCCTTGGGCAGAAAAGAGTTTTCAAATTGCATGTTATCATTCCTATTCAGTTACAATTTCTTTTTGGAATAATAAACATCAGCTCCATTATCATTTCAAGGGTGTTTGGCTGAGTTAATAAGCTCCTTAAAACAACTTATAAGTTCTTGATGAGTGTGTGGCCAAATAAGCTCCTGAGTTGTGAAAGCTACAACAGCTTGTGAGCTTCAAAAGACAATAGGTTCATCAACCCAACCTTATTTATTCATGGTATTTTAGCGCAAACTAAGAATTAATTTACAAAAATACCCTTACTATGGTTTGCTATTCCCAACATATAACCTTCCAATTTCATATCCCCTTGATTTTTTACTCTCATCAGGACTCTCTCTCTAACTTATAAGCTTACTTTGACAACATATAAACTGTTTGAGACTATCGTATATGCTCTTGAAACATCTTATTAAAAATAAGCATAGCCAAACACCCTCGTGCTCTAATATGCCTAGCATGATTAGATGCAGAATGGAGTTTGTGGAAACTTGTCTTATCTGTTAACAAAGTACATATATGCATACTCCAACTTATCAGTACAATTTTCTATTCCCAAATACATCCGGAATATGAGTATGTATGCTTGTTTAATTATGATTGTCTAATGGTCAAGGAAACTATTCTTTTTAAACATGGTCATCTCATTGGCCTTTAACCTCCTTCTATTGCTTGGCACGATGGCGTTCATTACTAGCAAAATGTTTCAACTTCATTAGAATCATAGATCAATTATCTCCAAACACAACTCGCCTTTTGAGAGGATATTTTGAATGATGTTATTCAAATCAACAGGTGTCGAGCCAAAATGAGCTGAGCATATTCGTCAAAGACATGTTGTCGAGTGAACATTAATAGTGTGTGGAAAGTTTTCTTCAATTTTAATACGTATGTGAAGTTATTGTTATACACACTATTCCTTACTTTCTAGAAATTGATATAACTACCACCGACATTCCAAGATATTGTGCACCACATATGGGAACTAATAGACACCCGCAATCTCATAGATAAGCATCATGATACACATGGAACTACTCATCTAGGATTTCTATTATTTAGAGCGGCATTAGTTGCACCCATGGAGAAGAGATTCCCATTTGGATTAATAGTAATCGGTTTGGTTCTCCTTTACTCTAACATGCTTACTTGATTAAACATTAAATGGATTTCTTCTAAACTTATCTTTTTCGTTTAAAAAATATACTCTTACTCAAACTTATTGTTACGACTATATTCCTAAATGCATTTGGAAGATGTGAGCATGGATTAATGGTGTTACTATGTCTATTTAAATATGATTATCCAATGCTTGTGGCAACTATTTCTCTTATTTGGAGCGGCGCACGTTGCACTTAGGCAATATAGACAATCTCTTCTGATTGCTTTATATTCCTATTCGGCTATAACTCCTTTAGAATTAATAGTATTTGGATTAGTTCTTTATTACTCTAACAAGCCAAGCATGATAAAATGTAAAACAGAAATCGCAAAAACTTGTGTTATTAGTCAAAAAAGTAATATACTCATACTCCAACTTAATATTATGATTATGGTTGTGAGAATCATTTTTAAGAAATGATCATCTCATTGGCCTCAAAAATGCATTTATTGCATGGTACAATGGCGTTGTTTCCTCAAAATTTTCCAACTTCATGAGATCCTAGGTTAACGGCCTCCAAACGTGACCTAAATTTTTAGTATATTTTGGTTATTGTCATTTGACTCAATGGGTACCTAGCGGAAAATATGCTTGGCATATCAGGTGAAGACATAAGGTGAAATAAGTTCTTGAGAATTGTATGGATATCATCTTTGGTGTTTTACATTTTAATATCCATGATTATGGATTTATTGGATTTTTGGGGATGAAAATCGTAGTAATACTAGCATCCATTCAACCTCGGGAAAAACCCCCTTCGAAGTAATTTAATCGTTGGCAACTTGTTAGCACTTATTAGTGTTGTTAGGGGCACATGAATGCGTAATGCGCCAAATTTTGCTATAATTTATCATGAAACAACTATCGAAAAGAAACCCTTTCTTACTATTTTTCTTTTCTAGTTTTGTTTGCAAGGGATAAAGGAGTTGTAGGAGCATTGATCTTAGACGCATCTTTTTCGTTGATGTTGGCTCCTTAGTTTCTTTCCTTCATGTAGGAAGCGCCAAGTGTTAAGTGTAGCGGTAGGACCCGAGCTTCTTTTTTCAAAGACTGTCTCAATCGGGGAAAGAAGGACGCGTTGACTCTCCTAAAGGTGTTCTCTCACGGGAATCACTAGTAGGTGATCGTTGCCAACTTGTTAGCACTTATTAGTTTGTTAGGAGCACAGGGCATACTAAGGCGATGAGGTAAATATACGGGTCATGTGCAGAGGTATGAATGAGGGAGCTGAAGATTAAAAGAAATTAAATGGGCAAATAAGTATAAGTGCAGAGGTAAAATGGCTAAAAGAAGCAATAAAGCATCATTAATGAGCCTAAATGTTGTTAAACGGTTAGAGATGATGGAGAGAGATATTGAGATGATGCAGGGATATGGGAATTAAACGAAATAAAGAATGAATAGATGGAGTCACGGTGTTGTTAGGAGCATGGGGCGCACCTAGGGGATTAGATGAAAACCATGGGCGGCGGGGGGCACCCCCACATATCGAGGCACAGCAGTTCAAATAAAATAAATTATGCTTATATTAATGGCTAAAAATTATGTTATGCAGGTATTAATAGTTATTAAAATCTAAATACTCACACCAGTTGTACTTAATAAAGACTTGTAATACTATAATACCTGCCATCTACCACCAGCTGTACTCCAACTAGTGAGAAAATGACAAGTTTAAAATATAAGCAACCCTAGTTCTAACAAATAAGTATTCAAATAATTCTATAACCCTAATTGTCAGGAATTCCTTGCTCAAGTTGTGGGAACAGCTAACTGTCACTAACTAGGTCAAGTCCCAAGTCATGCAAAGTGTGAACAACTAAATTCACTATGCGGTCCTTTTCCGCCTTTTCCGCTGACCAGAAATAATCAGCTCCACGACACACTAAGCCAAAATTTTGAGAAATTGATATCTGAAACATTAGTAATTGCAAGATTCCTAAGATAGCTTCCACATAGGTATTGAGAAGTAGTATAGAAAAACTCTGAGAGAACTAGTATTACTTCCAAAGAGGATCACATAGATTATGCTAGTACAGAGTAACAATTTTAACAAGTACAATGATTTTAGTAAAAATGGCTCCAATTTAGTATAAAATGGAAAGTCTCTACAACTGTACATTACATATAATACATCCAACCACAACCAACTAGGGGTGACCACAGTTGATTAATTAGCCAGAACAAACTTGACTATTTAAGTCTTTATCCAAATTTCGGTGCTAAATCCCATTCTTGGTTATAGTCTCAATTAACCTACCTAACCATATTAAAAAAACTAATTTTATTTTATATGCTCGTCTATATATATATAGGCTGAGCGAGGGGAGGGGTTGAATTTTTTAATCTTTACGGTTTGGTACAGTTTGTACTGAACCAACAGAATATCACTCAGACAATCACCAATCACCTTAAACATATAACCAAAATCATGTTTTTGGACTAGTGAAAATACTTTTATGCATACTGATAACAAAAAGAGAAGATGGCTCACTTTCCTTTTTGGTTTGTCCCAACCAAGATGACCCATTACTAAAAATGAAAATGTCTTTCTCTCTACTTTATTCACCATCTCTTACTTTACTCTCTCTACTTCACACACAAAATAAAATTGCATATATTCCCGTGCCGCCCGAGGAAGGGGTCATCTTCCTTGGGACAGAGAGAGTATATCTAGATCACTTCTGAGATCCACAATATCAAATGAAAAAACAGATAACAGGCCAGACCTCTTCCTTGGATGCGGAATGCTTCCCTTTAGGTTTTCTTTACACACTTCAGCAGATCGGGCTTTAGCTTGTGAAGACATTGGTCTACATTGAGAAGGCAATATCTGCCCAAGACCATAGGGCATCATAGAGTTAGTGATTAAATACTAAAAATGGAGATAAACACCATGATAATTGCATAAAATGCTTAGGATTTATATAAGGTCGGTGATTACCACAATATCTTCTTTTAGGTCTTCTGAGAAACTAGACTTTCTCCTATTTTTCTTCACAGGAGATATCTTCGTCAAAGACGATTGCCCTTTTTCAGAACTGCTCTGTATTCCATCACAATGCTATCAGGTTAGCAGTTAGACACTTCAACATAGAGAAAGACGTCGCAATCATCGTGTAAAGTGCTTAGTATTTAGAAGAGGTTGGTGATTACCTTGATATCTTCTTTTGGCTCTACAGAAACAACAGTCTTTCTCCTGCGTTTCTTCGCAGGAGATACCTTCTTCAAAGACTCTTGCCCTTTTTCAGAGAGGCTCTGTATTCCATCAGGATGCTATCACGTCACCGGTCAAATACCAAAAATCAGAGAGAGACACCATAATCATTGAGTAAAGTGCTTAGTATTTATACAGGGTCGGTGATTACCACAATATCTTCTTTTAGGTCTTCAGAAAAATGAGGCTTTCTCCTACTTTTCTTCACAGGAGACACCTTTGTCAAAGACCCTTTCCCTTTTTCCGAGTGGCTCTGTTTTCCATCAGGATGCTATCATTTTAGCGGTTAAATACTAAAAAACAAAAAAAGGCGCCATAATCGTTGAGTTAAGTGTTTAGATTTATAAACGGTTGGTGATTACCGCAATATCTTCTTTTGGGTCTTCAGGAACAATAGCCTTTCTCCTACTTTTCTTCACATGAGCTACATTCGTCAAAGACCCTTGCCCTTTTTCAGAGTGGCCCTGTATTCCATCAGGATGCAAACATGTTGGCGGTTAAATACTAAAAAAACAGAGAAAGATGCCAAATTATTGTGTAAGGTGCTTAGATTTATAAAATATTGGTGATTACCATGATATCTTCTTTTAGGTTTTTAGAAATAATAGCCTTTCTCCTACTCTTCTTCACAGGAGATACCTTCATCAAAGACCGTTGCCCTTTTTCAGAGTGGCTCTGTATTCCATCAGAATGATATCATGTTAGAGGCTGAATACTAAAAAACAGAGAAAGACGTCATAATCATAGAGTGAAGTCCTTAGTATTTATACAAAGTCGGAGATTACAATGGTATCTTCTTTTAGGTCATCAGAAACAATAGCCTTTCTCCTACTTTTCTTCATGGGAGATGCCTTTGTCAAAGACCCTTGCTCTTTCTCTGCGCGGCTCTGTATTCCATCAGGCTGCTATCATGTTAGCTGGTTGGTCATAAACAAGGAGTGAAGTGCTTAGGATATAAAAAAAGCACAGTGACTACCACGATGTCTTCTTTTAGGTCTTCAGAAAGAATAGTCTCTCTCCTTTTCTTCACAGAAGATACCTTAAGCAAAGACCCTTGCCCTTTAACAAAGTGGCTCTGTATTCCATCAGGATGCTATCATGTTAGCTGGTTGGTTTTAGCTTAAGAGTCAGTGGTAAAAAGTTATCAATTAGAGCCAACAAGAAAAGGATCATAAGCAAAGGAAATTAGAGAGGAGATAACTACCACATGAATAAAAAGGATTGCATCGTATTGAACTGTGGTTACCTGGGTATACTAGCACTGTTGTCTCTTACCAGTATTAAATATAACCTTTACACGACAATTATTAGCAGGGTTGCCAAACCAAATGCTAACAAGTTGGACATACTAAATAGTTATCCAAAAGATGACTGCACTCTCTTATCACAATGTATGAGATCCAATTAAATAAATAATTTGACAAACCAAATGCTAACAAGTTGGACATACTAAATAATTTGAATGAAAACCCTTGAGGATCCAAGCGTAGAATCCAATTAACAGACACAATATTTACAGCCTAATGACCAAAAAAATAGAATTTTCTTGGTCACTAATTGCAATGAAATCAAGGTCCATCAATAATTACCTTAACAATGCTGTCTCTAGTCTGATCTTCATCCTCCGACACAGCAGCCACTCCTTCGCTAGTAGGCTCTAACGTTTTATTCGGTGAACCTCTTTCACGTCTTTTAGTCTCTTTCTTCATTTTACTAGGATTTGGAGAAATGGAGCCGCTGATATTTTTGCCTGCCAGCTTGGGTGACAAATTCTTTGACATTTTGCTTTTTGCTGCACAGTTTGTGTTTTTATTTTTTTTACCAGGTGATTTCATTGACCTCCAATCAATCAACATCCAGAAAGGATCATATCCTTCATCTGCTTTTTTCAGTGAACTTGGTCTACGAATTCTCTTTCTCCCAATAGGCAACAACTCTTCTGGTTTCTGTTGTGGCATGTGCATTGCATTGCCTAATTTATCAAGATCATCAAGAGAATGAGATATCATCCCTTGATTTTCATTGTCATCATTTTTGGAATTTTGAGTTTCGTTGCCCTCAATTTGATTACATAAATCAACTTCTACTGTTAATCCCGCTTCCCCGGGACACAAAACATTTTCAACCGTATCTTTTGGGTCCTGCATAAGAAATTACAACAGAAAACAAATGTTGGCAAAAGCAGGTCATCATATTCGCTCTGAGAAAATCAAACAGTTCAAGTATGAGATTTATCATATTTAGTTACTTGTTCAAGCCTCGCTGTCGTAAAAGATTACGATAGCAAAAGTTACAAAGTATATTTAGAAAACTCTACTAATATCCACCATATATGGTAAGTGCATAGTCTCAAACTTTAAAACTCCCAAGAGGTGGAGTTAGAAATGGATAGAATTATATTTTTATGTATGGTATATCTTGTAGAGCAAGTTAGTGCTTTCCTAGTTCTGTTAGGACTTTTGTGTGTGTATAGGTTTTTTGGTCAGTTGATGAATATAGAGAAAAGGTCCTCAACGTCATTTTCTATGTTTGATTTAATTGCTAAACTCACTATGATAGGTAGGTCTAAAACTAAACCATGCATTTCATGGACAGCATTAGTTTAAGACGTGTATGTTGTATACCAGGTCCCAAAGACCAGGATACTGCACCATGAATGACATAATTGGAGTGGCCCTCATACTAGGAATTGTAAACAAAAATTGAGTTAAAGAACCTTTCCTTTCATTGGAATGATAATGAAGATGACAAAAAGGCAGCAACTCTATCAATGGTCAATGATATGTCAGGGAATGAAATCATGGAAAAAAAAGTCTTCACTTCTAGTCAAGTTGTAGAAGTAATGCAGTAGCATGATAAAGCTGTTGCATATGATAGTACTAAATGAATATCCTACCAACAAGAATCGACATCCCACAACTACTTATTCCCAATTTCTTATCTTTTCAAGTTGTGGTCGTCATTCCTTACAGCCTTGTGTTTTAAAAATCAATCTTTTACTCAAGGTTGTATCTGCGTATTGGTCCAAAAGATATTATGTTTTCAAAAGCTTTTGTGTTTTCTGAAAGCATTTGATAATTGAAAAGGAGCAACAAACTTTCTCTATTTTCAAGTCACAAGCTTTTAAAAGGCATCGTCATAGAGCAAGACGCTGGACATGATAATGAGATTAAACACTGCGCTGAGGCAGGTTACACGCAACAAAGCAATGTGTCTTTGGTGTCTAGTGTTAGTTACGTACTGGTAACCTATTGACTGGATATAAAAGAAACAAGGCAGAATATCTTCCCCAGACTAGAGCTGTAAGTAGGTAAGTTGCTACATAAAGAATCTAGCTGGTTTCTTTGCTCACAGAAATCTTCAGCGTAAGTCAGCAAGGGAAAGCATGGAATGTTATTTACCAAACATAAATGATAGCAATGGCTAAGTTTTGGCATTGTCTACTAATCTGCTTCAAGTTAAACTATGGAAAAAAGGTAAAACTGGTGAGACAAACCGTGATCTGCTTTTGGGTTGCTTCCTGAAAAAGTGATACAACTACTTCAGCATAATCCTCAATTGGAACATCCAAACTTCCTACTGCTTCTGGAAGATATGTTTTGAGGTCAGCAGAGCAATTCTTCAATGTGTTCACCGCCAGCTTGAAAGAAACTGGTGCAACATTCTGAACCAAAAAGAATAAGAGTGGGAAACAGTAATATGACATGCTAATCATAGAAACTTACAAAATAAGATAGAATTACCTGATTCTCCTTCCTCAAATAATTAAGAAGGGTCTTAACAAGCACCAATGAGAACTCGTCATAGTCCACGTTGTTATGAATGACCATCGTCATAATTTTCTCCATATTTATGAAGACTTCATAAGGATGTTGGGTTCTAAAGTAAGCAAACAAAAGATATCAGTGGTAGAAATGGGTGATTATAATACAAAATCCAATGTTTGAGAGGTTTTTTGCTTTACCACCTAATTTTTTATCTTTACACTTAGCCAGGTGAACTTTGAAATTTTTGCTAAGAATCTTATTTTCCAAAAAGTTCAAGAACATTTGCTAATGAAAATTGTAAGAACATTTTTCTTAAGAAAGTGCAGGGACAGGAGCTTCTTCATAATTATTATACACAGTTACACACTTACAAGCATGAATAGATAATAGTCGCATGAAATAAGGCCAGCAGTTAGCAGTGCCAGGTGTACAACAAGGAATGGGTGGCAGTTAGTTAATACGTCAGCAAGTTAGATCCATAAGATTAAGGGTCAGAATTTTATCGACATACTGAATCTTTTAACTCTACTTCCCTATCTCTGTCTTTCATCTTATATCCTCTTCTAACCAATCTTCTGGGATTCTGAAGAAATTGCTCATTGAATGAAGTCTCAACTCAAGGATTTGTCACATACTAATAAATTTCCAAAAATATTTTTAAAAATGTACTAAGTCAAAAGAATATCAAATGTCCATGTACAACTTTTGCGACGTCAGATGGAGAAGTATTTATGAAAATTATGAAATCCATATAGCAAAGTAGAAGAACTAATGAAGTTTGGATGAGGTATTAAAATTACCACTAACATAAATGATAGGCAAATACAAGACAAAATAATCACCATAAAATATAGATTTTCCGTGAGGGAAGCATAAATTATAGATTACTCCAACTAGATGTCTTTAGATAAGCATCAACTTTTTAATTCATTATCAGGTGAAATCAAAACACCAAATAGAGCCATACTTAAGAGTCACCATTATCAGGTGAAATCAAAAGACCAAATAGAGCCATACTTAAGAGTCACCACCCGTACATGTAAATAATAGGATTTAGACTGGATAATCTGATTTGGTATATAAATTAAAAAGAGTATAAAAACAAGAAACGATAAGAGTTTAGACTCTGCCCACACATTGTCTATAGCATCTTAATTGTGCTACATTTTCCACTTTTACCAATGTATACTCCTGAAGTGTCAACTGTCAAAGTTAAAACTATACTAGACTTAGATCGGATTATAAACTACATTTGTTGCAGGTAATAAGATGCATTTGTTCACAAGTCACAACTACTAGAACATAGAATAAATGATACAGATTGTAAGAGCAGGTTGTTCAAGTCGAGCTGAGTGAGTTCACTCGAAGTAAGAAACAAATATTAATTCAGTATTGGCTACCGAGTCAAATACCCAAAAAAACAGAATTTAGAAATCCGTTGTTCCATCTAACCATTTGGATAGAGTAAAATCTCAGATTTATATTCAAAAGCTCATGGTGAGGAAGAACTTTTATCGAAGAACTAAGTAAATGAGAAGTTGTTTTATAGGGTCATTTCATTGAGTTTTGAAACTCCTTTTGTTGTCAAGGGAATAATGTCTAGATAGTTTCACCATGAAGTTCTGGAAAGTTCTCTATTCTAGTATAATGTAATACAAACCTATAATTTCAAAACATAATTAATAAGTATTCTATAGGAAGTAGATCATTTGTAAGGTAAACAAAAGGTATAATGGTGTTGCTACCAGCATATAATTTATATCCTGGAATAGTCAGTCACATTTATGGTAGAGAAATACCAAGAAAATGATTATCAAGCAACCAGATGACAATCACCATAACAGGCTGGCTCTCTTACCTAATTCCACCTAGGAATAGGTGAAACATGTGAAAAATGGAGTCATGCAACTCAAGGTCCAGCATCATAAGGCATGACTCGCTAAATGACATAGTATTAAGGATGGATATGGCTTTTGAATATGCTCGTCCATACATGCAGGGAAACATCCCAAAAGCTCTGTTAGCTATAGAGAAAAACTCCTGCAATTAATTAAAAAGGCTTATCAATTAAGCATCAAAACTAGGGAAAGGGAAAAGTAAACAAGAAGATGAGTACTTGACAAAAACAAATTACCTTCATATCGGCTTCCCCATAAGGTTCGTCAGGTGCTGTTATTCTTATGATCTGACTAATACAAGAGACCACTGAAACTCTTACATCCAATTCAGAATGTCCTATAAGATCTCTGGTAATTAGAGCTTCTTTAGCCGGTTGAAGAAAAGTCTCCACCAGTTTCTTATAATTTTGAGGTGTACCTGATAAAAGATGCTCCAATTTCTGACAGGAAATCAAATAAAAATTACAACAAAGCAGATCCAGGAAATGATTGTTAGCCTAGATGTAAGAATGATATCGTTTTCAAAAAACAAAATGAACAAATAGATTTAGATGCAGAATTAAGCATCTTATGATGAATGTATACTTTTTTTATTTGCTTCAATTCAAGAACAGATGAACAGAAAAAAACTCTGATAGAGGGAAATTAAAGCTTACATCAAGTCTTTCAGTAAGCACTTCTGTACAATCATAGGGTTTAACAAGCTCACTCCCATACTCCATGAGGGATTTCTTCAAATCCTCAACAATTGATGCATCTGAGGCACCAGAACCACTCATGTTTTTGCTGAGAGAATGAAACAGCTATCTCTTAGAAGTAGAAAATTCAAGAAAAGTGACCAAAATGCAGAGTGGGGAAGGATTGCTTTATAAGGGACAGAAGTGAATCAAGATGTTGAATTGTGCAAAATGAAAAGCATGCATCGACAGCACAGCAAGAATCTTATGCATCAGCATCATTAACAAAAGTTGTTGAAATTTTTTTTGTGGAAAAATGCCATAAATAAGAGAGAGAAACTCAACCATTTGTTTGAATTGATATATTTACTTTGGTGAGTAATATCCAGTGAGAAGATTTTACAATTGAGCAATGTCAAAAATATTTATTGTACAATGCTGAGAGTGCTATAACTCATTTTTAGCTGTAACGAAGTGTTCAGCAATTGGTATACATCTGGAATTTGATAGTATAAGGTATTCTCAAAAATATTTATGTGATTGCAGTAACCAGATATTACTTGTTGTTACTCCTTTGTGATTGCATTAATTTTCTACCATGCTAATTTGTCAGCATTGTTTGTTTTTACTTGCTCTCATTTTTCATTTCCTATTTCAAAACAAAATTTTCTTCATATCATTATTGTCCTCAGATTACTTTCCAAACTACTCCATACATTCAAACTTTTTCCTTATTAATTCAATTAACATAGATAGTGTATTTAATACAATTCCAGTAATTTGTGTCTTCATGTATTTCACTTTTCCCCTTTATTTTAAACAACTTCATACTCATACCAAGCTGATCCAATTTACCCTTAAGTGCTATTGTCTCTCTCTTTTTTACATGTATGTGTTCTGAACCTGGCTTGGGTAGAACTGAACATAGTGTCATACTTATAAGCAAAAATTTAAATTTTCAAGCATTTTCTTGGTCCAGTATATCTTCTGCTTGCTGTACCTTATGCTTAGACTGGAAATTTCGTAGGAATCCAACCCCCAGTTAAGTTTCCATTTCCTATTATGGTCCCGTCCCTATCTAGCATCTTTAACAAATATTTTGGCGGAACATCAAATTAAGATAAGCATATAATTTGAGGGCACCAAATCGTACTGTATACTTTTTAAAAAAAAAATCAAGAGTCCAGATCTACTTAGCAATATTCCAATATCTTACAATGCAGTCTACCTTATTCCGTCTTTCCTAAATCCATAGAGACAACAGATTCAGTTTTATATTAACAACACGGTCAGACAAATAAAAATTCTGTAAAGTGATACCATTTCAGCCAGGAGATGAGAAAATGCATGACCAAACAGTATTCTCAAGCATGTGACACAAGTCCCTTCTGATTCTTTTTTGTGAGTTCATTTTCAGTATCACAACATTGGACAACTATCTTCAGCTGATCCATAGGATCACTGCAGATTATCTGTGAGAAAGCAAATATATAGATTATTGTATCTTAAACCAGACAAGGTCTATATTGATCTAAAAACATTATGAACTGTAAGGCAGCGCCGCCTCACAACAAAGCACGACAGAAATGTGAATATACATAAATATAACTAAAAAATTCCCAAGATGGAAAACTTTTCCTTGTTTCTATGGAGTCAGCATCTGGCATTTCGTGATTTTGATGTATTTAAACTAGAAATTGAAAAGAAAAAACGCAGCTTTGAGAGTTTCATGCCATATCTAGAGAATTTCGCACACCATCCGACACTAAAAGCCTTTCTCTGGAATTAATTGACCAAATACATTTTCCATGTGTACTCATATACTACAAGATTTCGTTAAATTCTTACTTAAAATCAATTGTCAGTCAGACTATGACGTATCAAGTCCAGAAGAGCTGCCATTTTGCGAGCAATTACATCCTTTTGCTCGTTAATAGTTGCTGAAGGCAATTGTTTGCTCCCTCGACGTATAATAAGAAATATTATCTGCATTGTAGAAAACAGTGACAAGGTTACACTCAGGATAAACGGCAATCTTCTCAATCGTGAATTAAATAGCAACAATAACAATGGAAAATCTTCACTAGGGCTTGGCTACACGTTGGTGCATCTAATTAAAAACCATATACCTCTAAACAAAAGTCGCCTCGCCTGAAATAAATTCGCAATGGACGTCAAGGAGTAGCGTAATTTGAAAGGGGGCAAAATAAGCGGCGGAACACGCCGCTATTGATGGTGGCGGCGGCATGTGAACTAGTTTGAGCCATCAGCAAAGGAATACAGCGGCGGGGTAGGGCAGTTTTACGGTGGCGCTAGAGAGACTAGACGCTTCATCTTCTCGAGTTTGGAGTCTGTGTAGTCAATAGTTGAGACCTCGGCTCACACACATCATCGATTAGTGCATTTGATGTTATGGAGTAGAATATATGTGAATAGCATTATGCACATAAACAAAGTTATAAATCCACTCACCTTAAAATCACTCTGTAACGGAGGCAGCACTTAATTTGCAACGGCAAAGAAACAAAATCAACACTTACGAGTTAGGGATCAAATTCATAAGAAAGATTATTTAACTTTCTCTCCTTTCCTTTGTACATATATAAAAGGGGAGTTTTAGAGATATTTACGCAAATGCCATTTTAGCTGAAAAATTTATACAATATATAAAAGGAGAATTTTAAGGGCATTTAGGAAAATAAGGGAAGTTTTGGGGTATTGAGAAAATGTTCTTTTAAAATAGATATTATTATTTAAATAATTAAATCAAATAGTGATATTAAATTTTCAGTTAAAAATTAATTTAAATAATTATCATGTTATTAATAATAGTCATTTATAGATTTTGCATATTTTAAAGAAAAATCATTTATAGATTTTGCATATTTTAAAGAAAAAACAGATGCTACAAATGGGTTGTAGCGCAGTTAGTGCGTTTTCTGTTTTATTATATTATGTACTGAATTCCAATGTTTAAGTATGTGGTAATGTTAATTTAATGCACAATAATAATAACAATAATTATTATTTTTTAATCCAATCAAATACATGAACCTAAATTATTTTATAAATTTCAATATTTACAATGATATTCATATAGATTTTTATGAGTTATATAAAATTGGAGTTTAGGAAAGAAAAAGAATGTCATCACGTTTTTTTAATTAAAACCACTCTTTCTTGATATGAGTATATAAACAAATTTACAGTCAAGATTAAGGTTAAAAAAAATCTCTACTATCAGTAAGGGTTATCAAGTAGGCCAACGCAGTGTAAGGTATCGAATACAGATCTAAAAACTCCCAAAATAAAATAAGTGATCAACAAAGTAAAATTGAACCAGGGCGGGCGGAGAATTTTATTGATATTTGGCTCATTTGTTGGTCATGATGAGTATATTTTAAAGTCAAGGGTTTAGAATTTAGGTTTCAAGGTTTGGGTTTTTAGTGTATAGGATCACTATATTGTAATGAAATGAAGCTCGGTGATATTTACATGAATGCCATTCGAATAATATATTTATTTATTATTTAAAATTAATTTTTATAAATAGTTTATGATTTGAAATAAAAAGAATAGACATTTATTATTGATATAATTTGTAACAAATGACATTAAACTTTATTTTCAATGTCAGGTTAATAAAAAAGTTATTTATTAATTAAATTAGCTTTTTATTAATAGTCCATGATTTAAATTGGTGGCGTATATTCTAAGCGTTTTGCTTTCCACGTTCAAAAACCACCTTACGTAACCTTTAATTAGCATTTCTTCTCTAAGTATTTCACCTACAAATATTAAATTTTAGTAAACGTTTCATATGTAAATACTATAATTATGTTGAAGATGGTGGAAACTAAAAGGTCTTTTGTTTATGAATTGTGGAACATGAAATGTTAACTTTTAGTTTTCTATAAATACATGTTCTTTCATTGTTATTCATATTTGCATTTTTTTTGGACTTTATTGGTGTTCGAGGAAATTACAGGAAGAATATCAACATGAGCCTCACGGACCTTATTGGTGCAGAGGACACATCGATGTGGATGGCAATCGACTATTTCATATATGTGGCAGCGATGGAGCCATAGATCTAAGGGTTTTTTTGTGTTATTTTATGTAATTTCACCATTAGGGCAGTCATATTCGAGCTGTCTATAGTTGCTCGGTTAGTTGGTTGACGAGTATCTATATTTTTTGCATGGTAGTAGAGGGTTTACAAATTTAAGATTTGAATTTGTATCTTTTTATGGAGTTTACAAGGATGATGGAAGAAGGAAGAAAGAAGGTTTAGGCTTTTTCGATATTCGAATTATTATTATGATTAGTCGAAGTCTTTAACTGATTAGATTTATTCTTTTAGTTAATTGGATACTGAACTAATTGGCTAATTAAGTTTTTTTTTATTGAGAACGTTGAAGGTTTTTGAAGAGCTTAGTTATTTTCTAGACTATAAATATGACATTTAGTAACTTATTATTGATACACCTTTATTTTTATTTATTTTTCGTTACTTTCAAACAGCAAAAATTGACACGCTTCGTGAGTTGGTATTCGTCTGACTCATCGTAAATTTTGTTGTAATATGAGTACATTTTTTTGTATTTTTGAATAGCAACAAAACTAAAATTTGATATTTTGTTCTTAACAAAGGGAGAAAGATTGATACCCCCTTATAATCATTACAAAACCTTGCTCACCAAACTTGATATTTTTGGTTCCTTTTGCTATTTGCACGGTTATTACTTCATTACATTTTCTAGACTTGCAGTTTTTTTATTAGATATTCAATAAATTTCAATCAACACTATGTATAAATTTGAATAAATAATCTTTTACTATGTATTATTATTATTATATAGATATGATATGTATATTTTAAAAAATTGCATTATACCGTGCATAGCACGGGGGAGATACTAGTAAACTTTAAAATGAGGGATTTTTATTTTTAACTAAAACTTAATCTATCGAGAACCACTCCTAAATTGTTACTACTCCATCAAATATCGTGTTTATTTTACAATTATTCTATATTGAGAAAAAATTGGAGAGAAAAAATTCATCAGTGAAGGCATATTAAAATGGTTAAAATGGCATTATGACAGTAAATAATATGTTCAATCAATATTTATTTGATAAATGAAATCAATTAACACTCAACCTAATCGCTCCTAATATAACATTTACTTTATTTAGAAAACGGATATCGTCACCTAATATTACGAAAATTTTTAAAAATTTATTTTTTACCACGAACGTTGAATTTGACATATAATATAACGAATTTAAATAGTTATTTAATTTTATTTACTAGCATCAATTTTCGGTTATAATTTTGTTATTACATCGCATAAAATATGGTTACAACTGAAAAATGATAATGAAGCAATTACAAAGTACCAAAAGCAAGATATGGTTTTCCGTCTTATTTTAATGTAGTAGGATTTTGTCGTTGGTGGAAAATATTAAACAACTATTTAAATTTGTAACATTATATATTAAATTCAAAGTCCGTGGAATATTATTTAAAGTTTCATAATATTATGCGTCTAAAATACCAAAATATGATAGTAACATTTTTAGACTTTCTATATACAATATGGAGGAGTATCTTGTTAAGTTGCTAACTATCTTAAATTGATAACTTATAATTATGTCAATACGCATGTTTTATATGTTATCATGAAGAGTCTTGTATGTTAACTAAATTTTGTTGATATACAAATGTCTTCATGTTGACATATAAATATAGATGTCAATACAAGACATGTGTATGTCAACTGCAGTTTGTTGACACGAATATCTTTGTGTTGACATTTATAACATGTGTATTGACATAGCAATCAGTTATCAAGTAGCAAATAATTATCAATTGATTATATCCCATATGGAGTATGTAATATTTTATACAATTTGCATCCATGGAGTTGTGATTAATTGCTAACTCTCCCTAAATTGCTAACTACAACGAATTAGAGACCATAAGATTTTTAGATATCTAGTGGTCTGTAATTTGCCATGTATAATTTCATTTTATTACTATTTAAATTTAAAAAGATAAGAACTATCAAACTTGGGTTTTGGATCAAACTGTGAATATAGTATAATAAACATATCAATAAGATGCATTGAGTATGCCAACACAATTATGCATCGACATTTTATACGTATTATGTTGGCATATTATGATAGATGTGTTGATATTAAACTGTTTTTTTGAAAAATACAAAAATTCAATATTTTTTTAAAAAATTTTGACATCGAAACATATGCAAGTGAGATTTGGTTAGAATCCCTATAAAATTAACTTTAATTTGATATATGTTGTGTGAAAAAATAATTAAATTGAGATAGTTATATGCATTTAAAGTTTTGAGATATATTTTTTTAAAATATAGTCATAACTAATTTATTGTTAACTGAGATAAATATCCTAATTAATTTTTTTCCCATTGTATTATACTCGAGCTAAATGATCTTGACCTTTTATTTGTAGATCAAATATCTATTATTTAGTTTTAAAGATAGTTTTCATATTAATTTTGATAAACTTAATGTGATCACTTTAATTAGTAGTAATAATTTTAATTATTTTCAATTTTGAATTTAATTGCTATTTTGCATTAGTAATCCATTTGTATTTTATTTTAGAGATTTTTCATACTATGAACGCATACTAAACCATTCTTCAATGTAATTTCACACCGTTTTCGAATTACATTATTAATTTCCTATGTCGTTTTTTTTTCTTTATATTGTGAAGTCGTCAACTTTAGGAAAGTACTATTGGGAAAAATTGCACCCACTTACCTTGCTTTTATTTTAACACACAAAATAAAGCATTCCATAAGTTTCACGTTGTGAATGCACCACTATTTTAATGCATGCCATTTCTCGACACCAACAATATTCGTACATGAACCTTAGGACCCCGCATGTGTAACTGAGACCTTGACCTGATTACAATACAGGTATAGGAAGATACTAGACGTTCAAGAAAATCAACCTGATTAGGACCATGTATATGCAACTGAGACCTTGACCTCAAACTCTAGCGAATGTCTTCCAGGCGACGTTCATTGTCCTAATGTCATTCTCCAGATCTAGACTCTACTTATTCAGTGTCGCTATTAAAAAGAAAGCACAACATGCTTGTTCTTGATGCCGATTGAGAAGATGCAACTTCTCCATCATCATTCTACCTATTATTCTACGAAGCTCCTCATCGAAATTCCAAATCGCCATTTGGGAGGAGGAGAGAAGATCTCGTTAGAGAGAAGATATATATGACTGGAATAGTATTGTTGAGATAAAAGGAAGTCAAATTGCAAATAATTAAAACATCAATACGGTCCGAACCAAATCTCCGAGTCATTATGGCCGAACAACAAACAATAAAAAAATCAATAAAGTCCGACCCAAATCTTCGGGTCATTCTGGCCCAACACCTAATTCGAGTCATTACTATCAGACAACGAATGTGGGTCATTGAAGAACTGATCTTGGGTAATTCTACAAAAGTCCATTGCGATAATCCGACTTAAAGCAATATCAACAACCAATAAAGTTCTATATTAAGCTATATGTGTAGATAATTACAAGAAATTCATGAACGAGATTCCAAACTTGTCAGTTCAGCAACAAAGATTTTTCTGACACTAATTCTACAATTGATTGAATCCAATCTTTAAAGTCTTCCAGTATAATAAGGTCAAACAACTGTAGTTCAGATTTTATGAATATTAATTTTAAAATTAACTAAAGTTATTTTTGTGTTTGATGCATGTTCAGCTGTCTTTCTTAATAATTAACTCTTGATACAAGAATATTGACTATGAGTCTTTTAAGTAGCGACAAAGTCATGATAGTTTTCATCTTTATCCAAACCTAAATTTTAAGATTATTGTGAAATACGAAAAAATTATTTTTTTTAAGTACATATAAACAAGATTATGAATCTATGAATTTATATCAACACAAATGGCTAAATGAACTATGTATCTATATTAACACAAAACACTAACATTGATTTATAAAACTTTATGATTTTTATAATTCTCTTAGTTCCTAACATTATACTATCTTCTAGGAACTTGGAGTGTACATGGTAAACAAACTTTGTCCAACAGAAACCAATATCGTTAAGCACACAACAAGTGACTGTAAATTAAAAGAAGATAATAATAGTAGGTGTCAAATAAAAAAAAAAAAGTAAAAATGCACAATTTAGAAACAGTAACAATTCACTTTTAAAGGTGTTTGCGAGAAAATAACAAACCATGTTAAACATGGAGGTCTCTAACATCCAATAGCAATAAATATAAATTTATAACATTGAATAATTCTCTAAAACTCTGTGAGTGACATAAAAACACAAATTGTTATTTAGGAGTACAAATAAAACTAAATTTTCTGTTTGATGTTTGTGTACTTAAATAGTTCTTAACTCTTTACCGCTTGTATCCATTGTCAATGAGTAAACGAAAGTTAGGCACTTGTGTGACAGTGTGAGAGCCAACAACGGTAACTGAATTATAAATTCATTATTATCTTTACCATTATTTTTTTTGTATTCCTTCGTTCTAACTTATTACAATGAATGAGTGAAGGTCTTATCAATCTACCATCTAAGCAATTCAATATTATTAGCATATGTCGTATAACCAATCAATAATCGGTTTGTATAAGTAATAAGAACAACGTGATAAAAATTGTGAGAAAGATAAAAAGAACTCATTAAAACTTTAGAGAAAAGAATGGTCTTATTCATTTCGCGAATGGATAGAATCAACATTTTAAAAGTTATGTCAACAAATATAAACTTTTAGATTAAAACTGATTGTAATGTGTCCATACTTTGTTATTCATTCAAATTCCAACTTATATTTAGTTATGTGCTCTAGAAGGTCATTAATATTTATAAAATCCAAAGGGTAGTTGGTCCGAAATTTATAAACTCTTGGTGAAATTTGGTATTTTCCATAACCTTTAAAGTTGGTTGAATAAATTAACTTTAACAACTGTGCAAATTTCCCATAGCGATAATTACTTGGAAATTAAAGGCTAAATAACATGGATTTTAATAAGCTCACATGAGATTTATTATTATACACCTATTTTAGAATTGATACATATGTTGCCACACATTATTAATTAATTCACGTCAATAGCCATGACCGAAAATAATCATTGTGGGAAATTTGCACGGTTGTGAAAGTTCGTGATTTATCCGACCAACTTTAAAGGCTATGGAAAATATCAAATTTCGGTAATAGTTCATGATTTCTCCGACCAATTACCCAAATCCAAATTCTTTAATGTGTCATTTATAACTGTAAATCTATAGAATCAATTATCAATCATAGAAAAATCGAAAGACAAAATAAAGTAGGGAAGATAAAATAGGAAAAATAAAATCAATAGGGTCCGACCCAAATCTCCGGGTCATTCTGGCCCAACACCGAATTCAGGTCGTTATGTGGCTAACAACGAAGGCCATTATGGACCTGGTCCTGGTCATTCTGCAAAAGCCTCATTGCATTCTCAATGTGCGAGATCATGGAAACACACACATGTTGTTACTGCGACAATGTATGGCGATGAAGTTGCTCGTATAAGATGATCATCCCTTGGTTCTCCACAGGAGTTTATGGATTTTATACACCATTATAGCAAACGTAAAAGTCTTGAGTTGGGTCGATACATAGTCCCAGATGTTGGGTTTCCATGTAATTATCCGATAGCATTTTCATATGTCATTGAGAATGGTCTATCTCCAGTAGAGATTTATCCATGGGTGGGTTATCTGGATTCTTCTAAATATTTAGTTGTTAAACGTCAAATTGCAAATAATGAAAAAATCCATATAGGTGGCTGTAGACCTCTATTCACCGATGGGTAAGATGAACATGCGCAACATAACCAGCCTATAACCAGTGCACTTTTTGTTCCATGCGAGTTTGCATAATGGCATAGTCAGGATATTTGGAGAGCTCGATTCGAGTATCCTGAGCTATATTATGGTCTAACCATTGTTGGGTATGACAATAAGATAATGACATATTATATATGTGTCAAAATTCGTATGGCGTCGAACAGAAGTGTAAAGATATTACAATATTTTAAGGGGTATAATTAGATACACGTATTTTTTTGTGAACACTCGGAGTCCAGTAAACGTTTAGAGTGCAAGTTCAAGTAAAAAATAAAAAGAGTAGCCAATTGACCATGTCATTCCTGTGAATCTTTTGCTTGCACATCCATGCTATTAAATATGTTGTTGATTTGATATGGAATGTTCGAACAATTATAGGTTACTTTAACTTTTGACATGATAACTTCTTTAGATCTTGGAAGGTGAGATCATGTTTCCAATTAACACGAAATTGACTATCTATTTTAGATATATCATGCTCTTTTCTGACTAAAAAGATTTAACCCAAAGCCGAAATTATCACAGTTTTCTTTATCTCTCTGATTCGTTCAGACGTACTTTCACTGCAGAGTGCGTGCGATTATGCACCAAATCATAATACAATCACATGAATATTTGGAGAGTTTGGATTTTATGCATGGCTGAGATCAAGGCGCCGACCATAATCAGGTTGAACGGGGCAGAGGGACCTCCAATCGGAGTCCGATTCCACTATGCCCTACATGAAAATTGAGTTCCATTAGGCGATGAAGCATTACAATGACTTTAGAACGATGGAGTTGTCAACTGGGTCATGTCAACCCAACCTCGACTCATCAGTGAAACGAAGCGAGTCTTGGCTAGGCTCATAGGTTGAAATGAACTTCTATTGGGCTATTTATCAAATCTAGGGCCAATCCATACCCGAGACCATAAAAAACCCACCACTAACCTAGCTCAGTCCATGAACAAATATGAACAATATTTATTTTCTAATTTTATCATAATTTTAATTATATTTATTCAAATTTTTATATTAGCTTTTTTTATATAATTTCTAGTTATATTTAAAATTTCTTTGCAATAAAATAAATTTGAATTAATTTATCTTTAATAAATATTAATGTAGTATTTCATGTAATTCTAAAATCATCCAAAGAATATAGTATATTAATTCTATATATAAAGTAGGAAATTAAGATTAACTTTTTTATCCCGTTGAAAACCGCAATTCTTGTTGGCGTCTTTAAAAATCATTATTTGGCATAATAAAATAAATGAGAATATTTTAAAATTTTATTAAGACGTCAACAAGGTTGGCGTCTTTATATTACAAAAAATAATACTTTAGACACGCCAACAAGGATGGCATGTATAGACAATTTTTTTAAAAAATTAAATATATATGTGCATACTTATTGTTGGCGTGTTACATCTTTTTAATTTCATGCAAAAACGACAATCTCGTTAGCATTTTTGTTACATATTCTGCCCATATGTGTATACTTGTTGTTAGCGTGACATCTTTTCAGAAACCAAATTAGAGGTCTCCTTACATCGAACTTTTGTTTCATATTCTACCCAAATTCGAATTATTCATTATTATTGTAATGTTTCAAATTTAATTGTAAAATCAGCCAAAAAAATTACTACCTCCGTCCCCCAAAATTTTGACACATTTTGACCTGGCACGGGTTTAAGAAATGTAATGGAAAGTGAGTTGAAAAAGTTGGTGGGGTGTGGGTCCTACTTTTAAAGTATTAGTTTTATAATAAAATGTGAGTATGAATGAGTTTGTGGAATATGAGGTCCACTACCACATTGATATTTTTTTTCCGTTACCATTTAACCAACTTCAACATTTTCAAAATGTTGGGCCGTCTAAATAATGAGGTATTATTATGAAAATTATTCTATGAACAAAAACATCACGCTCTGAGTCAACAAGGAGGCCCTACTCGACATTTTTGGCTTTCTAGAGGGGTCCCTCCCAATCAAATACCTCGGGATCCCTCTCAATTCAAAGTGACTCGACATGTCAGACTGCGGGGACCTGATTGACAAGATGAAGTCCACTGTTCAGAAATGGCCGGGTAAGACTGCGGGTCCAAATCGCGCACGCAGCATGTCGCACCGCGTTCGCCATCACTGGCGTTCGGGTTGATGACCCGCAGCGTTATGCTCGATCTCTCGGGTACGGTGCATGATGTGGGTACGAGGCCGACGGCCTCCGAGCTTCACAAATAAGCGTTCTACGCTTCGTGCGAACGACTGTCGGTTCGGTATGTGGCCGTGCTCCCGTAGCTCGGCTCAAGCTGTGCCGACGTCGATGGGGAATGCTACCTGGTTGAGCAAGACGAGGTTTGGCCTCACTAGCCCCAAAACAGGTTCGAGATCTCGAGACTCAATTAGCTGAGGAAAGGAAAACAAGGATAAAACAGGAAAACAGAGCTTTAGCCTCACTAGCGAATCTAACATCAAACCAAGCAGAGAAGAGCTCAACTACAGATAATAAGAAACCACCATTGGGCCCATCACTGAGGTTGCCACTTCGAAGACTCACAAACCTCATTCCTCCCGTTGCAGTACATCTTCACTGGCTCCCCGAACAGCCGCGACGCCGATCTCCGCAGCCGCGATGCTACCGTCGGCGGAGGCTTCTCGCACTCCAACGCGATCCTCAGCATCCCCACCGACATCTCCTTCACAAGCGCCGCGGTGGAGATGTCGAATTCGACGAGGAAAATGGGGACGGATCTCGGATCGTACTGGACGGCGAAGCTGTTTGCCGCGGCGCCGCCCGTTGTGAAATTCAATCTAGATAGGCTTTGGCTACCTATCGCGAAAGGTTGCAGTGTTCGTCCGAAAGTCATCTTTACCTTGAGAATGACTAGTGACACTAGTGTGGTATAACATTGAAAGGATCTTAATAATAGACACGTCTTTATTTCTATCTAATGTAAGACGAAGTCTTGGAGATTTAATATTTCCTAATCTTTGTAATAATTTAGGACACACGTTATTCGATCATACGTTGCTTTGACTTATCAGTAGGTGTTGTTGACATTTGATGTGTAGTTGACATGAATTGTATATGTAGTTGACAAAAAATTTTAAATAATTAAAAAAAAATTTAAAAATATTTGTGTAAATAATTATCATCGTGATTGTAATACAAATTCTATTTGTTGATACATGTGCTATTGCCCCGTGCTTGGACACCTACATTGGGTATATACGAAACGTGACATTGTCCTACAAGGACTATACGATATATTATATGACTTTCGCCCTATATGGGCTATACGACGCCCACTATATGCCCTATATGGTTGACATGGTTTGATGCTCGCCCTATATGGGCTATATACGATTTGATGAGAGTGAATTTCAGTTTGATCTTGGGGACGACGATAAAGCCCTTCCAGCTTTTTTGAATTCAATTGCTGAAAATTTTGCAAAGACTCCCATCGAGATATTGCACGGGCAAGGTTTCAGTAGACTTCTATTCGCAAAGGGCATTGTTATGGATAATACAAATTTATCAAGTCCATATTGGGCCGGCGATATGTCCTGGTCGGATGTGGAACGGCGAGAGCCGGTCAATCGATCGACTCGGGGCACGAAAAATACGAGAAACATCGCCAAGCCTTCTACGTGTGTAATCCGATCACAAGCTCTGATGATCAGTAAGGATAACAAACTTCCTACGCTATAAATAATGATACCACTTCTTCACTTCGAAATTGGCTTTAGGGTGCTCCCTATCATGTTTTTTAGAATATTCGGGAGCCTATGATTTCTTTGTTACAAGTCCTTTTTGACAACTTCAAGCATCATTAGAATTTTTGGTAAAAAGTGAAATGTGTCAAATTTTTAGGGACGGACCGAAATAGTAAACTGTGTTAAAATTTGGGGGACGGAGGTCAACCCTTTAAATTTCGTACAATCCTAGTTATAATTAAATGGATTATCACTAGTACTACTAGTTTACTACTAATGCATTATAGTGGTACTATTATTTTGAGGTTTATACACTACTAACTATCATAGAGGTGAAACTATGAATTTAATATTTGGGCCCAAAATACTGTTGATGATTATGTTGATATTGCCGAAAGCCAATATAGCACTAACAGTAAAATAAAGTGATTGTTGAATAGGGACAATTAGACATAAATTATGGTGTAAATTAAAAAGACATAAGATAAGAGATAATAAACTGAAGTGGAGAAATAAACATAAAGTTATGGTATAAATTCAAAAGAAATAATAAGAATATAACAGACTATGTAAGTGTACACTAAGATATAAAATATAGTGACACTTGGATATAAATATATAATGATGCTGCGATCAAACTAAACACCTATTTGCCTTTAATACTACAATAATGTCAACTGCACTACAATTTCAAATTATAATTTTGTAGATGTATATAATACTAGTACTACACTAATTACGAAATTGGTGGGGGATCATCCTCGGCCCAACTGAGTATTGAGTATTGAGTATTGATGCTATCACTTACATATGAATCACCCATTCAATTTGATTTTTGAAAAAACAAAGGAAATGTAAATTGAAAGATAAAGTCTTTGGTAAAATGAAAAAACACAAATAATTATGAAATCGC
Source organism: Salvia hispanica (assembly GCF_029641045.1). Taxonomy (NCBI): domain Eukaryota; kingdom Viridiplantae; phylum Streptophyta; class Magnoliopsida; order Lamiales; family Lamiaceae; genus Salvia; species Salvia hispanica. Next base: position 43,977,045 of record NC_142696.1, read on the forward strand.
CGTTGCCGGGATTCGAACACTCGTGTTGCCCAGAACTAAGAAATTCGACAATAGTAGAACATTTAATCATTTTTATGCGAATATATTTAGATTTCTGGCGATCATTGAAGTCGGTATACAGTACATCAAATTTCCACCCAATTTCTCCAAATCCCGTTCCTATTTCTCCTCGCCTTTGCCATCTTCATTCTTCAGCATAAATTCCATTTCCCCTCAAATCTAGCTGCCCCCACAAAACACGCACCTATACATACAGTCCGAATTTGTAATGAATCGGAAGAGGACCGAGAGTCCGGTCTACGCCCGCCAGTGGAGCGGCGGATCCAGCAGCACCGGTTCCTCCTCGCCTGTCGGCTCTCCGGCTCACCCCCGCTCCAGGCTCCCCCCTTCCGCCGCCGGGATGTCCACCATCAAGCGGACTCAGAACGTCGCCGCAAAGGCCGCGGCGCAGCGCCTGGCGCTCGTCATGGCGTCCAAGACCCCCAATGACGACGATGATGATGAAGACGATGACCTCGGCTTCCGCTTTGCTGCTCCACCGGCGCCGATGTCGGCTTCCAGTAATATTGGTGTTAATCGGAGTGACAGTGGGAGTAATGGCGGCGGCTTCTCCGGAATTTCGCTTACCAGGCCTAATAGATCTCCGTCGCCTTCGGTGAGATTGGATCTCTCTTTCACAGTGCTAAGTCCTTTGAGTTAATTTGGGTTTAATTAATTTTTAGCACTTGGTTGATTTGTTAATTGTAATACTCTCTGTCCATCTCGATCTAAAATTGAAATTGGTTCCTATGTTTTAACGTGAGACATTGCGCTTTCTCTGCTAAGCTTAAATTGTGTTATGCTGTATCTAGTTGGAGCAATTTGGAGTCGTTTAATTTCTGCTACACATCGCTATGGCATAGGGATTAGTTGAGTTGTCGTTCACTGGAAGTGGCTTGATAAAATCAGACCTGCCTTTTCTAATGATCACGGGATTATCTGTAATTTGGAGAAGAAATAGTAGATTTAGATTAGGGTGATTATATGGATAATCGCGAAACCAGCAGGGACCAGACTTTACCATGATTTATGTTAATTGATTCTCTTGGAAATGGTGGATGTAAATTTAATGAAGCCAGCCAAGCTATTCAGAATACCATTTGTGATGGAAACCAATCAAATTATTTAAATATCAACGTTTTCATATATTGGAGGCAAAAAAGTTCTAGAAGATTGTGTTCTAGACAGTCCTTTGCTTGGCTAGAGTTCAGTCATGTTCATTGAACCTCTATATTTCCTGTATTTAACTTTTTTTTTTCCCAGAAGTGTGTTGGAGCATAGTTGCTCAAAGAATTTCCTTGGAAAAATCATAGAAGCAAAACATAACTGGGTCCTTGGACCTTCATGCATTTTATAATTGGGCCCTTGGACTTTCATTTGCTTCAATTTACTTCTTAAATTTGATTGTGTTATAGTTTGGTCCTTGAAATAAGTTTGTTTGAACCCGGTTCTTAAATATTGTAATGGTGGTATAATTGGGTCACATTTATGGGTGGTCATCTGAGGAAGTCAAAGTATGGGGAGTCAATTTGAGTAAATGATGTTTGAGAGCTCAGTCCCTCCATATTAGAAATGACAAACCAGAGTTTTAGGACCCAATTATAAAAATATGAAAGTATAAGGATCTATTAATGCATTTTCCTATATTTAATCAGAACTTTCTTGCATACCCACATTTTCCTTTTCTTCTTTCCCTCTCTTGATGGAAAATAGCGGGACAATGAAACAACTACTTTTGCACATAATGGGGCTGGATTGGATGACAACATGCAGCTAATCAATTATACTACTCAGCTATAGCTTTTGACTTGTTGAACTTTGTGACCTAGGGCCAATATGAATCTTGTTGCAGTTTTGATCCAACAGTGAGGGTGGACTTCAGTCAGCACTTTTTGTACAATTGTACTTGGGCAACAGTTATTTATTCATTTATTGTTCTAACATTGCTGTTATATATCTCAAATACAATCTGCAATACTGTGGTATCTTTGGAGGTTGAATTTCCTGTAATAGCACTTGTAGTATTTGTACATTTAGGTCAGCATGTTCAGTTAAATGAAAGTGGGTGGGGTTTGACAGTGGTTAAGGGGCACTATATTGTTCTCACTCATGGATATATTAAAATTTGGATGGTCTTGTCTGTAGTTAGGTCGGAATTTTATGGACATCAATCCTCCTGTTCGTTCGACATCAGCTGGAAGATCTTCAATGTCTGTCCGTACAGGAACAAATACAGTGGCACCACCAAGTAGATCCTCTTTGAAAACTCCAGTTGCCATACCTCCAATTGAACCCCCTAGTAGCAGGTTAAGAGAAAAGAGGTAAGCTATTCCTTTTACGAGATTTCTGTATATCATCAGACTTTTTATGTTGTTACTAAATGCAATAATTTAACCTGATAACTAATGCTGCTGATGCAGAACAATGACGTGAGAAGTTATGTATATCTAATTACTGAGTTATGCCACATTAAATTTTTGTGCACTGCCCTTTTTTCGTCTAAAAACAAAAAGTTGGTGGTTTAAAGGTTATTGCATTTATATCTGTTTTCCCTTTTTTGTTGAATTTCATGCATGTCCATAATTTAATTCTTATTGAGGCCTATGAGAACATTTTGCCAAAGTTTTTGAATGTTGAATTTGCATCAGAATACCAACCTAGATGATAATTGGTGCTGTATTTTAGTATTTCTTTATTAAAATGAGAAACAATGAAACTTTATCAAATGAGTTGGGAGAAAAATCTTGTCAGCTGGTTTTTGACTTACTTATTTTTAGTTTGAAGTTCTGATTTTTGTTGTCAGTGTGATTTTAAAGTGGTGGAACGACAAAGCAGGTGAAACAATTTTTTAATTGTTTCAGAGCATAATATATTTTCTTTTATTACTCCTTTAGGTCCAATTGTTGCATTTGATCCTTGGTTTGGTTCTACTAAATTGGAGTTAGTGCTGGTACTGATCCCTTAGATATATCAATTCATCATTACATGTATTTATGTTTTCATCCATAGATAGCTAAGAGAGTCCCAATACTTTTTTTATATCCTTTAACCTGTTGCCTACCCACCCTGAATTCTTGTATGTAGCTCTTTCAACTAACTAAGTTAAGTTTCTATTAGAGAGCGAGAGCTAAGCAAGCTGCAGCCCGAATGTCTCATTGTTACCAGGACAGATAGTTCCGATAGTTCTTTTCCCTGATGCTATACATTTCAAACCTTTTTTTTCTCTTTCTATCCATGCTTTCTCAGCATTATGTTTTAGCTGATTACTTTTTTCTCTTGTCACGATTTTTTTGGGGTAATGTTCTTGTTGAATGGCTGATAGTTGAATGATTCTTCTTTGGTGGCTAACAATGCAGATTTGTACCTGATATAGGCCGTGACCTGAAAGGTTCTGAAAATCAGCTAGAGGCTTCTGCACTTCGTGATGAAGTACGTCTTTCATTATATCTGCCTACTTCTGTAATACTAAGATTGCTGATTTGTTATAAAGTAAACCCAATTTATCTGCTGCACACCGTTAAGCTTTCTGGTCAGTGGTTGTACTGTATATTAACTGCAAAAGTCCCATGGTAATATGGTATACTATATGGTTAACTTACATAAATTCGATGTGCAGCTTGATATGTTGCAAGAGGAGAATGAAGTAATCTTAGATAAGGTGAGTTTTTCTAGCTTCTCCTATATATGGAAGTAAATTATATAAAGAAAAGCAAAAAGAAAACATGAATAGCGAAAGAGATATTGAAAGGAGGTTTACTAACAATTTCTCCTGTCTGGCATTATGGCTAATTCTTTCAACAGCTTCGTCACGCGGATGAAAAGCGTGAAGAAGCAGAGGCTAGAGCCAGAGAGTTAGAGAAACAGGTTAGTGTTACACTCTAAATCCCTTTTCCGAAGACATAGCTTTAAACTCAGTATTGGTGTTTGGTATGTCAGAACATAGAGATGAAAATAACCCTGCTCCTTGCCCTTATTGAATGCCTCCTGGTTCCAATTTCATTGAGTCTGGATTTTAAATACTGAAACTATTAAACCAGTCTTGTTATTTGGATGCAGTAATCCATAGCTGTTTAGTTCAACTCTTTATTTCAGGTCATTTTTGTAATTTACTGTTTTTGTTCGATGAGTAATGTGCCCATTTCTGGGGGCACCAGTTTTGGTCATTATACCGGGTTCTTATGCTAGTCTTCATCTCAAATCCATGTTTTCAGTATTTATTTTGACTTTCTGAACGAAACTTTTAGGTAGCTTCCCTGGGGGAAGGTGTATCCTTGGAAGCTAAACTATTAAGCCGGTAAGTTTCTATTATGTAGCTGTATCTCAAGCTATTTAGCGTTGCTCCTGATGAGTTAATCACTTTCAGGAAGGAAGCAGCTCTTCAAAAAAGAGAGGTATGTGTACATACAAAAATCTATATTATAAGTCAATTTATTTATACTGATATGGTAAACCAAATGGCTTTCTCATTATGATTTCACCGCAGGCTGCTTTGAAAGCAGCAAAACAGACAAAAGACGCAAGGGATGGAGAGCTTGCAGGTCTCCGTGCCGAACTTGAGGTACTTATGTAGTTATGTGTTTCTTTGGCCTTCTACTTTTCACAAGTTTGCATTCTGATAATGTTCATTATAAATACTTGATCAGAACGTGAAAGAGGAGACTGCCACTGTTGTAGAACAGCTCCATGAAGCTGAATCTGAAGCAAATGCTCTCAAAACAATGACACAAAGGATGATTTTGACACATGAGGAGATGGTTGTCCTTTCAATTAATTTAGAATTAATGAAAATCTCAGAAACTGTCTTAATGAGTCCTAACTTACAATATTTTGCTTTTGGGTGTTTGTTTCCAGGAAGAAGTTGTTCTGAAGAGATGTTGGCTTGCTCGTTATTGGGGTTTAGCTTCAAATTATGGTAATATTACTGAATTATCATTTGTTCCATGGGTGCAGGGGAGGGAGGGGATGACAAATTATAATGCTACAAGCTAGATGTTGCATGTTACATTATCCAGATCCGGCCTAGGAACTACATAATGATACTCCAATTACAGAAAATAGTGCAATTTTCCCACTTTTTTTCGTCCATGGAAACTTTCTCAACACGTTTTTTATTTCTCTCTCTCTCTCCCTCCTACTTTATCCACCTTTTCTCTATCTCTCTCCCACTTCTCTAATTGTGCATTAAAACTCGTGCCGTCCACAAATGACTATTTTCTATGGACGAGGGTGTACAAATTTCTCTTTTATGTGGTTATAATAACCACATAGTATTTTTAGAGGTCAATATTGCATCTGGAAAGCATTTCATTATTGTATTGGTTTCATATTTGTCATTATAAAAGAGCTGATTGACCTTAAGCTTTCTTTCTTTACTTCTTTCCACTACAGGTATATGTGCAGATATAGCTGTTTCCAAGCATGAGCACTGGTCATCTCTAGCTCCACTGCCCTTTGAGGTTGTTATATCAGCTGGACAGAAGGCGAAAGAGGATTCCTGGGATGGTTGGGCTTCTACATGATAATACTCAATACTCCATGTTATAATTGTTAGTCTGGAGTTTCATGTGGTCTTGTCATCTGCAACTAAGCAAGCTTCCATTTGTTGACATTTGAGCAGGTGGGGATGATTCAGATCGAAGCAAACTTGCTCGAGATTTGAATGATCTAACTGGGGAAGGAAATATAGAGAGCATGCTTTCTGTTGAGATGGGTCTAAGGGAATTAGCCTCGTTAAAGGTTCTCTAATTTTTTATTTTTTTATTCTCATGAATTTGGTTTAAGTATCTTCCTTATACTGTTCATTTTATTGTTCTGTATATATTGTCTCTCAAATGCTGTCTGTGGTGAGGATCTCACTATTTGGGTTGCTCCATTCCTCATTCATTCGTCTTATTTGAAGGTTGAGGATGCTGTTGTGCTGATGATGGCACAGAAAAGACAATCAGCCTTAGTTCGCCAATCTCTCTCAGGTATTGCCCAGAATTTTAGTCTCCCTCTAGCCCATAACTGTCATGCATGTAGTCTGCAGAAAGTTACATATATTTTTGCAACTCATTCATGCAATTTTGTGGGTTAGCTATTATTATAGTTTGCTTGTAAGTTGTAACACAGTCTTTTCTCTGCCACATTACAGATCCTAAATCATCTGGTGATCCCAAGTACATGGAAGCATTCGGTAAGAAACTTGCTTGTTGTATCCACCTTGCTATGATTTATAGGACTATCGTACTTCTGTTAACTTATTTCATTCTTGGACAAGGTCTTGATCTAATGTGATGTCTGCCTTTTGTTTCCAAGTGATTAGACATGTAAATTATTCCAGCTAATTATTTTTTGCACTTAAGAGTTATTCTCTTTCTGCTACTGTTTAGATATACTTGATGCAAAGTGAAGTTGACATTAAGTTATACTCTTTTTTTTTTTTTGCTTTTCGCCAGCATATTTTGTAGATTTCATCTGACATGTTATTTTCCTTCACATTTAAATTATTATTTACCCAAAATCTAAATGCCTACATATTTTTCTCCAGAGTTGAGTGAAGAGGAATGCGATGATGTTCTTTTCAAAGAGGTCTGTTATTTTGTTCTCTCTCATTTTATTTGTTACTGTTACTGCTTGAGGAAACTGGAATAATCTGTATGTGGAGGAATAACTTTTTTCATGAGGATAGAGTTGAATATAGGATAAGAAAGTTGTAATCTTTAATGCACAATTTTCTAACTTCCTCTACAGTCCCTCGTATTTTCTTAAGTAGTTTTGCAATTTGCTACTAGAATTTGCCATGTTCCCCACTCTCATTCATTGTTCCTTGGCTGTTAAAAATAGCATCTCAAGTAACTGGTACTGATCTAACATTCTTTGGCCTTGTGGGACTATGCTATGTGGTCAGTTTGTAGTTTCTGGTTGGGCAGAGAGGACTGTCGGAGAAAACGTTTGATGACTAATTGGGGTGGGTGGTGGGGGGATTGATCACAATGTTAGGGACTCCTGGGAAGTACAAAGTAAATATTAGTATATAATTAATGGGTAAGTTGTGGGAGAGTCGACAATGAATGGGTTTGTTCTATTTTGGTTATGCATAATGGGTACATGTATGTAAAATGACAATGATAGAGGATTTTTTAGTTCTATGGATGCTATAAATAGAGGTAATATGGCAATGGTTTGCTCTGTGTGTGTAGGGTAGGGATCTAGTGAAAATTGGATTTTTCATGATAAATGAGAATAACGAACTAGTAGTACATAAAATCAATGAACACTGAGATGAATAAAATAAATAATTATAATGTTTTCAATTTTCACCCCTCCAGGATTCAAACCAAGGGGTGCTGCATTGCATATTTGCATGCACCATAGATCTTTGTCACCAAAGGGCTGAAAATGATTCTCAATACTCACCTAGATATAGCATCCTCACTTGATCCCTTTCCTATATATGTAGGGATAGGATCAGGTAGATCCCAAATCCCAATCCTCCGAGAGTACTGAAGTACCCATGCATTTTTCTGTATAAAACAATGCATTATACATAATCATACATCTTTTATTAATACGATGTATGCTTATGTATAGTAATGCATTTATGCACTTTCTGATCCATATATGTATTTTTGTGTTCAACCACATTTTTGAATTCATACATGCACAATCACATTAGTTAACACATCTCTCTCTCTCCCTCTCTATGTATATATATATATATATATTATATTTAAATGTGTGCGTGTGTGCGTTAGAGTAAAGGTGATAGAGATAAATAAAGGACAAAGAACATAAAGATTCATAAATAATCAAAAGGGAAAACAGAGCAAAACCTCCTTTTGCGAGACCCTACTCGAAGATGCTGTCCCAAACTCCACGCAGTGAGGCCTAGAATGGATGTTGTTTTGGAATAATACCCACAATGATCCTAACCTTAACTCACTAATAACTATTTAAAGACTTAAAACCCTCACGAAAGCCTGATCTATTCTTTATTTTAACCCTAAATTACTTAGCCCTGCATAACTAAATAGGAGTAGTAAAGGAAATAAGAGATAACTAATAATAAAAACATCGAATAATACACGGTATCAGTTTGTGTGTCTTGTCTAACATTGTTGTCTGTTTATAGGCTTGGCTTACATATTTCTGGAGAAGGGCAAAAGTGCATGATGTTGAGGAAGATATTGCGGAAGAGAGACTTCAGTTATGGATAAGTCGGAGTGGGAAAACCCCAACGTCACATGATGCTGTTGACGGTAATCATAGTTTAATCTTCTATCATGTTTTTCCTTGCTTGTTAGTGTAGTTTACCATTTTGTGATCTACTTTTATGCCATAGTATGTCATAAGATTAGATTACATATAGAGGACCGTGACAGGCAGCTTCCATGTCTGTCTTTATCGTTATGTTGTTTATCTGTTAAAAATTTCTTTCACCCAAAGTGATTTTTCCTCTGTATATAAGTAGTTTTTTTTTAACTGAAATGGTAGATATATTATATTTCATTAAAAAAAAAATTATCTGAAGGGCCTCATTCACATCTTCACCCTTGTACCTTTAATGCTGCATCTTGAAAAAAACCCCTTGTACATATATCTGCCATTAAACCTTGCTAGTAAATTTACAACCTTCCAGTTATGATTTGGAAAATATTGTCATTTTGCCCTCAACTTTTTTCCTTAAACTCTTGCAATGCATCTTCATAATTGTACCTATATAATGTCAAGTTTTTACATATATCGATCATGTTCTCTGAAGCTCTATTGCAAAAGGAAAATGCTCATTTTTATGAAAAGCTTTTTTCAATGACTGCTATCCATGTCCTTTCTTCCTTAAGTTTGATGAAGTAAAACAGTCTGCAATTAATTGTGCAAGGTCACATTATCAGTGTAATATGTTTACGGATTTAATATTTGTGGAACCACAGTTGAAAGAGGTCTAATAGAGCTGAGGAAGTTGGGAATTGAACAGCAACTGTGGGAGGCATCTAGGAAGGAAATTGGACAACCTTCGTTAGCCAATGGCAGTCATCCTCATGAATCAGATGCCTAATCGGTATGCTATTAGATGTGTATGTTCTCCCAAAATACATTTGTTTTCTTTTTTTTACTTTTTTTGTGTATCTACAGATTTTCGTATACATATATTGGTAGTTTGTGTTGGCCTTAGGAATTTAAAACCAAAGGTTTTTAAGTTGAGAAGTTGTAAAGCCATTTGTATCATATAGAATTTCATTGGTTGAATTGAGAATGAGGCCGAAAGCGTTGTATTTGAATGTTATTGATTTCCAACTTAAAGGAGCTAGACTTTGTGAATTCTTTGCACAAATAATTATCATAAAAAATTATGGCTATTATTTAGCGGAGGATATAAAAAATGAAGAATGGAATAGGTAATACGGGAAGTTTACCCCATCGTCAGCATCACCTTCGACATCTATTATTCGTTCTCAGTTGATATGGCTGTGAAGTTCTACGTTGTCATTTCAAAATTTGATTATTCCAATGAAATATTTACGCTCGTAAAGTGAACTAGCATTCTTTATGAATCATTGTGAATATAAATGAAGAAAATCAAAGTGAAATAGCATTTTTTTCCCTGGGATACAAACCGACTTTCCTTGGAGTAGGAAGACCTTGTCTTGAATTCTGATTTTTCATCTTAAACTCATGACAAAGAAGGAATTAGAAGGGGGAAGAATGATGAACGTGTTTGGTATGCATACGATACGACATGGCATTTGAAACATTCCTTTGATTTCAGACTTACTATATGTGAAGGAAATACAGTACTTCAAACGAATTAGCCTTTGGAATAATCACTTGAAGATGGTGTTAATAATGAAACCAATGTCTTGGATAACATATAACTTAAAGTATCAGTAAATTAAAGAATTCAGACCGCGCTCTATATATACTAGCAAAATTCTAATCAGGTTTTATATAAAACACACATTTTCTGCACATTGCCTATATTTTTTGTCCTTTTTCTAATTAAAAAAGATTCTTTTCTTAGGGACAACATAAAATAGAAAAAAATTATTCAGACATACTAAAATTATACTGTCAACATATAAACATGTGAAACGCCATCTACTATCACTTGATTCACTTCTCCGTTTTATTTGTTATGACCCAACCTACACACAGATAAGAACTCGGTAAACACTGAAATATAAATTATAGTATAATGCTAGAGGAAAAAGAGAAGTGAGAAATTACAAGATGAGATGTGTAGTGGAATTTGATTTTTGAGAAAAAAGGTTGTGAAATCTCAATTTGGAGAAAAAAACGCTAGAATGAGATAATTGGGTAGATGATATTGTCTTAGATAAAAATAGCTGTGCAGATGGAATTTTGGCTCGATATTGTTAGAGAATCATGATATGTGAAGAAGGAGAAATTTCGGAAAAAATGATTAATTTCGCTTACCTTTCGAAATTTAGGATTAATTTCGCTGACCTTTCAAAATATGGGATCAAGGCATGCGGATTTTTCGGAATAAAGGATTTTTGATTTTTTCCTCTTTTTCTTATCATTTTTCATATTATTTCACTCATCATATTTATGAATTGACATAATTATCCACCTTATTTAAATCTCAATTCATTAATTCTTCGACCAAAAATCCAAAATACTACTCTACGCTTCTGAATACTCCATATGAAAACAAAATAAAAATTCTGAAAACAAAAAAAGGATTCACACTTTAGAAAACAAAATCTTCTGCCCACCCTCCTCCTCTCCTCCCTTCGGCGCCTCCACCTTCCTCCTCCTTCTCCTCCACCGCGTATATGATACTTTTATATGTTCGCAATTATATTTGATGCAGCACTTTTGTTTGTTTGCATCTGCTCACAGACACTCTCTCTCATATTTTAATTTTGTAGGATTTACTTTTCCTTCTCCTGCAATACGTTTTTCTAACACATAATTTCTTTAATCAAAATCTAATAGCAGCAGTTCATTCCATTTAGGATAAATTTTCCAACTTTTCTGAAAAAAAAAATCTAATCTGAATAGAAACAAAGAAATGGAAGTAGATTATCCATGTGTCCGTAAGTGTATTTATTTTTGTTTTCAGAATTTTAGAACAGTTTTAACGATGGGTAGAAGAATTAAAGAATTGGGGTTAAATTTTATGTGGGTAATTTGGTCAACTTATAAATGTTAGGAATGAAATAATCATTAAAAAGAAGAGAAAATGCATAAAAATTCGAAAATCCCTTATTTTGAAAAATTCGCATGCCTCGGACCCATATTACAAAAGGTCAGCGAAATTAATCTCTCATTTCGAAAGGTTAGCGTATTCAATCCCTTTTTCTGAATTCTTTCGTAAAGAAGTACTATAGTATATAATTACACGTTATAAAAGGAATTTAGAAATTATTTAAAACTGAAATATCAAAAGAAAAAAAAAAGAGTAAAGGCCAAAATTGGTCCTGAACATATGATCATTTTACGTTTTGTTGTCCTAAACATTATCTTTTGGATATTTTGGTCCTGAACATATGGAAATTTGATCATTTTGGTCTTCCGTCAACATTTCCGTTAAAAACTAACGGTCAACGGATTTAATCCCGATTTTGACCAAATTAAACTTTTAATTCTGATTTTTTACTCCCTAATTAATTTTCTAATTATTTTATAAATATTCTTTCAAAATTAGAGGTCGGAGGTTTCCCTTTTCTGACTAAGTTCGCCAGAAACCAGCCTCGAAGAATTTATTCAGCATCTCTTACTCAAGCTCAATCACCTCTGCGTTCTCGTACGGCGACGAATCGAAGGCGGTGGAGACGCTCCTGCTGCTTTCGGAGCTGCCAAGCTGGAAGAAGTAGTCACCGTCGTCGTCATCTTCTAAATTAAGCCCATTTAAATCGTCGAATCCTCGGTAAACAGCGGTGAATTATTTGTTCTTGTCAATTTCTCCCAATCTGGAGATCTGCAGATTTGAGATGGTTATCCGGAATCGAAAAATCAACACTTGTGCAGCTAGGAGCTTCAACGACCCAATTGATCGATACCAATCTTTATCAATCAAAAAATGCCTCTCCAAACCCTCCCAATATCTCTCCAGTTTCCCGCATGGGCAGCAGCAGTCCACCGTCGCGCAATCCGTCGTTGCTCCACCCGGCCATCTCCACCCTCCTCCGCCTCATTCCGCCGCACGATGAGAAGTCGCTGTCAAGCAGCGGCTGCCGCGACGACGCCGGGGGCAGCCTAAATTGTCTCGTCATTTTTGTTGGAATCAGTATTCAAATTTCTCAATTGAAATCCCCTCTTTGATCTCCTCCTTCCTTCACCAAACAAATCCAGATAACTGTACATTCAATTAGAATTATTTTATAATTAGGGAGTAAAAAATATAATTTGATCAAAATCGGATGTTGACCGTTAATTTTTAACGGAACAGTTAGTTTAGGACCAAAATGATCAAATTTTCATTGTTCAGAACCGATTAAAAAAATGATGACAAAAACGGTCGCTCAAGCTTTGCTATCGTTTTGAGCGTTCTGCAGAGCAATCCTCCCTTTTTAGATATTTTTTGGAATTTGAGTTTTCTATTTCGATCATAATAAATCCAGAAAAAGTAGTGTGAACTGTGAAGTGGAGTATAAGTAACCGCCCACCATCGCCGCCTGCCGGAATCTAGTACTATAAAATAACTGCTGCCATCAGTGTCCGAGTCTTCACCGTCAACGCCGACTAGCCAAAAATAGCCGCTAGATCCACTAATTTTGAAAACCCAAATTTCTCATGGCTTCTCACTCCAATTCCTCACCACCAAAGGAGAGAGATGGAATGGCCGCTGATGATCAAAAGGACGAAACACGATTCAATTATCATGTATTCCCTCTCTCTCTCCCTACACCTTTTTCTCCACGTCACTTTTCACCATTCAAATCATTACACACACTACCCGAAAAGCTTGCTACATTGATTTATCAATATGCATTCTGTATAAACAATCAAGTTGTTACATACACAGATTATAATAATTTACATATATGCTTTTTATCTATTAATCACTGCTTGGATCTGGAAATCACTGCCTTTGTACCTCAAATTCAATAAATTTTAGGGCAATTTGTATGGAAAGGGATTTTGTTTCAGCGGTATATGTGGACCTCGATTCACATTGATATATATATATATGTATATGCAGAAAGAGGAGGAAGACAGAGAGATTGATCTGGCAGGCACCGAGCCTGAAACCCCCTTGCCCCTTACTGTCACTTCAAGGGTAAATCTCTCTCCCTCTCTCTGGCTCGCTTGCTCTCTGTTTAGTTGTCTCTTTTTGTTCTCTGTTACTTTAATACCATTTCATTCCGTGAAAATTGGTACGATGGTTTCGGCTTGAAATGAAATGTTTCGATATGCAGGTACTGTATATGTTAGGGGATATTACAGCAGGTCCTGCTTATAGGTTTGCACAATGGCTTGAGCTTGTTCGCAAGCGCAGCAGTAAGTATCGGGCCTCAGGGTTTCCTCACCGGCCTCATCACACTGAGAGCATGCCCTTAAGGTTTGTCACGATGCTGCTGTGTTTGATTTTGTTGATGGATATATGACTGCTGGAAAATTGTTTGTTCAAGTGCAATCACTCGCTAGCAAGTGTACTTGCAAATAGAATACTACTATCAACTAGTATGATTGTTTGCTAGTTTAAATTAAATTTGATTTTTGAATCCAGCGTGTGCGCATGCAATCTTTCTAATGATAGGCTCTTTCTTCAAGTTGTCAGCCTTGTGCTTTTATGTAGCTGTTCTCATTTGTTCACGGTATATCCATCTGTTGGCTTCCTATTCTCTTGATATATCTAGGATTCACTGAATGTAAAGGATGGATCCTGGTGACTGGAATTTTCGACGGATGTGCACCAACTTATTTTAGGTATAAATAGTTGTTGTTTTGGATAAGATATAAATCTTGAAACTGTTGTTGGTCAATTTCTGTATCCTCTGTAATCTCATTATATATATCTTCACCTAGGATGAAGTATAAAAAAGTGGTTATCATGGTAATGAGTTGAGATAACCAAGCTAGCCTATGTAGAAGAGTGCTGTTGGAAATCTGCATCTTCTGTGAACGATGGAGCAACATGTTTGACCCAAACAATGCTAAAATATAAATTATTGTCAAAATACTTGTTGACATCAAATACTCCCTCCGTCCCGCAATAGGAGTCCTATTTAGTTATGGCACGGGTTTTAAGAAATGTAAAGAAAAGTGTGTTGAGTAAGTTAGTGGAATATGAGTCCGACTTGTATGTATGAGTTTTATAATAAAATGTGAGTGGAATAAGTTCGTGGAATATGGGGCCTACTTACCATTTATGGTAAAAGTGAAACATGATTCTTATTGTGGGACGAACCGAAATGGCAAAATAAGACTGTTTATTGCGGGACGGAGGGAGTACTATTCACAAGATTTTCCACTCTTTGAATGTTTCCAAATAATAATAAGACTACACTTATAATTCATTTTATGCATGGTTAATGATAATTGCTTTTTTTAAACAATTATTGTGAATGGTTTTCTTTCAGTTTAGAAGAATATAACGTTGATTTAAAAACATCCCCACCTGAGCAAGCCACAGAAATCAGCTTGTGGGACAGACTTGGTAAATCTGACATGTTAGACATTGATTCAAGCTCCTTCTCCTGGAACACACTTTCTTCGCTTCACCATACGGAGCATAGCAGCAGTACAGAGCAGTCTGAGGATGAAATGACCAGACCACTGGAGGTTTGTCTTTGTCAAGAAAAAACATAAACTGATTGCTCTTTTTGGTGGTTATTGTATTTGTATCTGATGTTTCTATAAATGCTTTTGGTGTAGTTGTATCTCAGGAATTTCATTTTACATCTTACTGTTGGCTCAGTGTGCAGTTTGTTCTCCATTTCTGTAAATAAATTATGCCAGGAAATCCACACAGTATGTATTTTTGTTGTATAACATGGAGTAGCATTCCTTGTCCTTGATGATTTAGTATCCATAAGATAACCAATACCTATAGGTATCCCATTTTAATAGTACTTTCTTTTTTTTTACTCTCTATATGTCAATTAAATATAGGAACAAACACTATCAAAACTTATGATTTACTGCTAGAAGATCTATTACTTTATGTAAATTATAGCTTTGTAACTTTCAATGTGTTATCTTTTCATATAACTATTTTACGTTTTCATTGCCTTTCTAATGATTATTCTGCTATTTCGTTGGGTCAGGTCACCGTTAATTCTGGCGGAGTTGTTTTTTTCGCGCTATTTAACCAACCAGAACATGATGAGTCTTCTCCCAAGGAAGCTGCGGCAGTCATAAAATTTGCATCATCAAGGATGGCTACCCAATCGGAGAGACTTGGCTATGAATTTGCTAAGTGGCTAGGTGTCAAAACTCCACAAGTACCTCCTTGCTTCCATTACTCCTTAATCCTACATGTGAAACAAAAATTTATACTTGTCAGACACTGTACAAATGCAGGCTAGGGTCATTCATAATGCCAGCCCTGAATGGCAGCAAATAAAGGAAGCTGCAGAAAAAGCAAAAGATTCTGCCGTTGCAGAAGGGGATGAAATTGGTGAAATGACTTGTTCAGAACTTCTGGAAGCTCTTGAGCTTAGTCGCTGCCTTCTGGTGATGAAGTACGTTTAGAAATGTCAATTGCTATGGTGCATCTAGTTATTTATAAGCTCTGCTTCTTATTAAAACTGGCATATTGGTGACCCTATTTCAGAGCACAGGGTTTCTGCATTTAATGCAACTGTTATTGGGTGATACAAATGTTATTTATATAAATGCTTTCTGCAGTAAAAGATTTCTAGGGAGAATGATGACTTAGAAATCAAAATCTTATTTAAAAAGTATTTTCTGTAAGATACTGCATGTGAGTATAAATCTCACACAGTTTTCTGGTAATACACCACTTTATAGTAGCCGATGCATAAATGAGAGAGCATGGATCTTTGATGATACTTAGCATATACCATTTGTGATGACGTTGCAGTTATGTCCATGGATCTCCGTTATTGGAAACCTCAAATGCTTTTGAGTCACGAGAAGTTGCAGAAAAGACTGGATCAGCGCTTGGCAGGATTTTGATGTTAGACCTTGTTATTAGAAATGAAGATCGCCTTCCTTGTCGCCATCTCAGGTGGCGTGGAAACACAGCAAATTTGCTGTGGGCTGAAAAAGCTGCTGGCGCAAATATGGATGCGCTAGAGTTGGCTTTCGATTCAGCAATCAATAGATATAGACCAAAAGTTATTCGGGCACTTCAAAAGGAAAGAAGAGCAACTTCCATAGACAGTAGTAGACTAAGCCCTCCGCAACCTGCATTGGTATCGCAGAGTTCTGATGTTTCTGATATTCTAGAATCTCCAAAATCTAGCAATATGAGTGTAAAGAGTCTTTCTTTGAATGAGTCAGGATGTAATGATCTTCATATTCTGGCAATAGACTCTGGGGTACCTCGAAGACCACCAGCTGGAAAACGTACAAATGACCAAGCAAATTACCCTAAGCTAGTTGAGCTCCTCATAAACAGTTCGGAGTACGCATCACAGCTGTTGAATGAAATAACCAGTGGAAAACTGGGGACATCGCCAGAAAATGCTGATGTAACGACTGATATACGGGAATATGAAATGACCTCAGTTGTACAATCATTCAGAAGTGGATTTCGAGCAGCACTCAGGGACTTGCAGGGATTTCATATTTTCCTTCTTACTCTTCACCAGAAACTAGATGGTCTTTTGAGAATTTTTCTCAATATTGTAAATAAATCTACTTGCGGTGATCTTGACAAAGAGGATCTGGTGGTTCCTGAATCACCGTCTCATGCCCACTTTCTACCTTCACCTAGCAGGGATCGGGGCTCCAGTGATAACACTTCAGATGTAAATGAGTCAGAATCACAGAGAGTAGGGCCGAGACAGCCATCTAGCGGATTTAGAGAAAGTTTAGATAGCTGTTCTCCAATATCACGCGACAATTGGCATGGAAAGTCAGGCAGGGGGAGTGGAGAGCCCTTACGTAGCTTGCGATTGACGTCAAAGCTTCGTGACTTCCACAAATTTGCAAAGGTGTGCAACATGTGTAGTAAATGGAGTACAAAAATATTATCTAAATGAGCTATTGTTGTTTTTTAGTCTTTTGTGGCTGAAGACATTTAATTATCATCTATGCTCTCAAATGTTTTTAGTTTGTCATTCATCTATAAGCTGATTATTTCCTTTCCATAACATATTCTCTGGTATCAACTAGAAGTGGCAATATGTTGGAAGATTCATTGCCGTAATGCAGTTGTAGTTTCTGTATCCAAAATTCTTGATAGAACTTTTTAGGAGCTGCATACTTCATGTTGGGTATACTTTTTGCATCTATTTCATTATTGGTTCTTTGCTATTCTCTTTCAGATGGATGCAGAACTAAACAAAGAATTAGAACAGTGGACTGACATGCTTAAGAATGATGCAATTAAACTGTGCCAGGAGAATAATTTCACTACCGGGTTCTTTGAAGGCAGTGATAGCAATTATATGGTTGATGCTTATGAGCTAAAGGTGTGATTTGAAGAGCTAGTGCATGATTGATATTGATAACACTCTTCGTCTTTCCTTGGAAGTAATCTAGGGTTTTTAATTATCAGGTCAGGCTCGAGCACATTCTTGAGAGAATAGGATTAATATCTGAAGCAGCAAACACGGAAAAACCATCACCAATATCAGGCAGTCTGTTTATCGGTGGGGCACTCGCTGCTAGATCTGTGTACACTCTGCAGCTTTTGGGGATTACACATATTTTATGTCTGTGCTCGAATGAAATTGGACAGGCAGATTCTCAGTTTCCTGATTTATTTGAATACAAAAACTTTTCAGTAAGTAGTGCCTACACATTTTTTCTTGATTTTTCATACATATAACTCTTATATGATCCAGGATTTTGCTCTTCCACTAAGAAAATTATCAAATGCTGGACAATAATACCCTCTTGAACAAGAACATCTTCATTTAATCATGTAGCTTGTGTTCAGAAACTAAAGGAGTAATCAAGTTAAATCTCAGTTTATTGATTACTTTATCCTTTTTATTAAAAAAACCTTTATCGTATCTTTGTCGAGTTGTCTCAGTTAGAGTTTCTTGATCCTGACTCATCTCTGTCCCCAGATATGTGATCATGAAAATGCTAACATCAGTGATATTTTCCAAGAAGCTCATGATTTCATCAATCATGTTGAGAAAATGGGTGGTAAAGTGTTGGTTCATTGCTTTGAAGGGAAGAGTAGGAGCGCAACACTGATTCTCGCTTATCTGATGCTCAGAAAGTAAGTTCACAGTAGCATCTGTAATTCAGAAAACAAAGAAGATAGTTCATTCAGCAATGAACTATGCCATCTTTGGCATTCCATTGCTTGGAAATGTAATATTTATCCTGTCCTTCCCTATGAAATTCAACTTGAAGTTTTGTCTATTGCAGAAACTTTACTCTATCACAAGCGTGGAATGCGCTGAAACGAGCTCATCGCAGAGCCCAGCCTAATGATGGGTTTGCGAGGATTCTGTTGGACTTGGACCAAAAGTTGCACGGAAAAGTCTCAATGGAATGGCAACATCGCAGACCGATGATGAAGGTGTGTCCGATCTGTGGGAAGAACGCTGGACTGAGTAGCAGCTCTTTGAAACTTCATTTACAGAAGGTGCACAAGAAACTATCATCAGGCAGTGTCGACAGTGCCATGACAATGGAGATACAGAAGGCACTCGATGCACTCAAGATAAGTCGAGGTGGAAGTGTCAGCCCAACCCAAAGACAATCTCCCTCAATGACCGAAGAATAAACAAGGTTTACATACATTGTTTCTTTTATTTATCTCGGCACTTATTCAAGAAAGAACTTTGGTGTGCTGTGCTTTCTTTCATTTCATATTGAGTGTGCAATACAAAGTCACTATGTAGACTACTAATACATGCCTGCTAATGCTACCCAAGACTAATCGAGTGAACACAGGTCGTGAAGCCATGACTTCTGACCAAGTCCAGTCTTGACAAGTCTGGTTCTGAATGATAGGGTTCTGAGTTGAGCAGCTCATGTATCATTTGTTCTACTTCGAATGTTCTGCTTGTGAATTCTGAGTAAGATCAAATACAGACTTGTTCTCTGAGGACTCTGATCCTTCATTCGTAGTTGGGTTGGGTTGGGTTGGCAAATGTTGATATCAGTCCCTGCCACAAATTATGCACAATATTGTGCTCAAGACCAGGTGGCGTTGTTTCTGAAATGTACTTCACTTTGAATTTATGAAAAATGTCATGATGTTTAATTTTTTTTCTGTTAACTTATTACACGTACTCGTGGACGAAGGAAGCAATATTTTACAATTTTGGTCCAAGTTTATGTTTGTTAGTTTTGGATCACTATACACTATGAATTGGTCCATTCTTTGCCAAAGATTTAGGGAGTTTTTAAATTTTGACAGTCGAAGAGATTTTGAACTATGACCGACTTAAAACACCTAGCACTTACACTATCAATTAAACACTAGTACTTAATTA
The DNA here is from genome assembly GCF_029641045.1 of Salvia hispanica. Lineage (NCBI taxonomy): Eukaryota > Viridiplantae > Streptophyta > Magnoliopsida > Lamiales > Lamiaceae > Salvia > Salvia hispanica. The sequence continues at coordinate 43,996,628 of NC_142696.1, forward strand.
CTATTAATATTTTTTATTTTATAAGAAGATTAAAATAATTTCTAAAATTCAAAATTAGAGTTTCAGCCTTGAAACTCCAACACTTCAATTGTGCCGCCACCGGCATCAACAGCTTCAGCCACTGTCTCCATCTTGGTCGCGTTCACCGAATAGGGACTTGTCTAAAACAAATTAAAATGTGTTGATTTTATAAATATTCACTTACTAGGATTTATGAATATTGTCGATATCTGCATGCTACTAAAATTTTAGATACGAGGATTTTTCCAAGTAGGGGGAAATTCTGGATCCGAACTTTTAAATGACAATAACAAAATAAGTAAGACTGAACAAAAATCAAATTGATCATTTATTTTGTTCAAAATCCCCACATCAATGTAAATAATCCCATTTCCATCTCCATTGCCCCCAACAAGACATTCCAGAGAGAGAGAAACAGGGGCACCATGTTTTATTATCCTTCTCATTGACAATTAAATACCCTTGCTATCTATTCTATGTAGAACTTACCTCCCAAGAAAAAAAACTACAACACGCACTAAACTCCATATAAATCATCTTCTAACTGATGGCCTGGGTTGATATCTTCCAAATGACAAGCAATGTGCAGAAGAAACGTATCAGCAGGTAATCAAACAAGCAGTGCAATCTAGAATACCACTGGTTCAGGAGATGGTTCTGGAGCAACGCCGCTGCTACCATTCAGAACTACGACTTTGCCATCAGAATCAACATCAACAATAACTGAATCACCTTCTTTGATCTCACGTGCAAGCATTTTCTCTGCCATGCTATCCTCTAATAATCTCATTATAGCTCGTCTGAGTGGTCTAGCTCCGTAGCTTGGATCATATCCTTCATCAACCACCCTATCTCTAAACCTCTCGGTCACATTAAGCTCAATATCCCTGACTTCCAGTCTCTTGAACACCTCCTTCAGCATAATATCAGATATCTGCTTCACTTCAAGCTTGGTGAGCTGTCGGAATACAATCATCTCATCCAATCTATTCAAAAATTCTGGCCTGAAATATTGTTTAAGCTCCTCAGTCACTAGGCTCTTGATCCGGTTGTAACTGCTGTCCTTCTCATTGTAATCCAGATCAAAACCAATACGACGGCCTCCCTTCTCTATTACATTACTTCCAATATTTGACGTCATGATCAGAAGAGTATTTTTGAAATCTACTGTTCTACCTTTACTGTCGGTCAACCTACCATCTTCAAGAATTTGAAGCATCATGTTGAAAACATCAGGATGGGCTTTCTCAATCTCATCAAAAAGCACAACTGTGTAAGGACGACGGCGAACAGCCTCGGTTAGCTGCCCACCTTCAGTGTAACCAACATATCCAGGAGGTGAACCAATGAGCTTTGAAACAGTGTGCCTCTCCATGAACTCACTCATATCAAGTCGGATCATGGCTTCCTCAGATCCAAAATAATAGGTAGCCAGGGCTTTAGCTAGTTCAGATTTCCCCACACCAGTAGGACCAGAAAATATGAAGCTAGCAATAGGACGGTTGGGATTTTTCAACCCAACCCGGGCACGGCGAATAGCACGACTAATGGCTTTGACAGCCTCGTCCTGCCCGATGACCCTTGTGTGGAGTGTCTCCTCCATCTTGAGGAGACGTCCAGATTCATCGATTGAGACCTTCTCAACTGGGATACCTGTCCAAGCAGAAACGATATGCTGAATGTCAACTTCAGTAACAACAGGGCCTCCTTCCCCAGCCTCAGTTTCTGCCTTGGTCATCTCCTTGTTCTTTTCAACAAGAACGGACATTTTTGCCCTAAGATCCATTTCTCTATCACGTAGCTCTCCAGCCTATAAAATAAATAACGGCTTACAAAAAGCTCAGTATCTCAGTTCCAACCCGCATTTAAATTAGTAGGAATACATATTCCGGATTTGACATCTTAATTATATAGGACAATTAAATATTATGTGCACAACTTACCTTCTCAAAATCTTGACTTCGAATAGCTTCATTCTTTTCCTTTGTTACCCCCCTGATGAACTTTTCTAGTTCCTTTGCATCTTCAGGAAGCTGAAAAATGTATAAGTATCATCATAACCATAAGGAAGAAAGTTGAGTTAGCTATGAGGCCAGGGCATTCCTTACCTGTGCATGTTGGAGTCGGACCCGGGACCCAGCTTCATCAATCAAATCAATAGCTTTATCAGGCAGAAATCGGTCACTGCAACATGCAAGCCGATATTCAGTTTATTTGGTGTGTGCACAAATTTCCTTTCATTTTTACATCCATAATGTCCACAAAGAAGATACTAACAAATACAACAACATACAACTGATATAACCAGTTTCTTCTTCTTGATGATTGAGAAGAAATGGAAACAATTGTCCCAGGTCGATTGGTCCTTCAAGTACATATTAATCATTATGATAGAGAAATGTCTTACTACTAATTATACCTGATATACTGATGGGACAATTGTGCTGCAGCAACTAAAGCTTCATCTGTGTAGTGAAGCTTGTGGTGTATTTCATACCGCTCCCGGAGCCCTTTAAGAATTTCAATGGCCTCATCTACAGTAGGTTCAGGAACCCTAACAGGTTGAAACCTTCTTTCTAGTGCAGGATCCTTCTCAATGTGCTTTCGGTATTCATCGAGTGTAGTAGCCCCAATGCACTGCAATTACATGATTAAGTACACAGATATGATATAGTAAGCACAATCAAGATGTCCACAAATGAAATAACTATAACTAACCAAATCTACAGATAATAGAGGCAAAGTTGTTAGAATTGTATATCATTCAGAAAACCTTCATGTTAAAGTCAAAATGAAAATCACCCTGTCCCAGTATACAAGTAGAAATCTCAGCAGTATGCAAACACTCCAGGATTTATAGATTATATCAGCCAGGTGAAGATTAAAGATTTACAAGCTCTTTCACCTGCCACGGATCAGTAAATTTTTTTCTTTATCCTATATACATGACACAGAGATTGCCTACCACAAAAATTGTCTAACCACTAATACAAAAAATCGAAATGCATCATCTGCGGACAAGAATGAGCCAAGTTAGTTTGGGGAAAAGATTATTGAAGTCTATGCTCATAAAGAAGAGTATATTGAACATTGAAACTAACAACCTCAAAAAGTCTAAAATGCTCATGCATCATTTTTTACATGCTATTCTTCTGAAGCTTACCTGTAGTTCACCTCGAGCTAATGCGGGCTTCAAGATGTTTGCAGCATCAATAGCCCCTTCAGCAGCTCCTGCTCCAATCAAAGTGTGTACTTCATCAATGAAAAGTAGAATGTCATCACTTTTCCTAATCTCCTCCATCAACTTCTTTAATCTTTCTTCAAATTCACCACGATATTTTGTCCCAGCAACAAGGAGACCCATATCCAATGTTATCACCTGATATGTGAGAAATCATTACATCAACAAGAAAATACGAGGAATAAAAAGGAAAGGGAATTTGTAATTTGGAAAATGTATTCTGAATCTGATCATAGTTCCGTGAATAATCAAATATTCTTCCAGAAGTGGACATCAGTTTCATAACTAAAGCAACTGAGAATATAATTGATTACATAGATGTCAAGGCAGATGCTGCTTGATGTGCTGGGGGTTTATCGTTCATCAAAGAGTCAAAGACAATATTATTCAACGATTAAAATAATGTAAAGCTTTGCGGCAATTTCTTATGATAGACATAGTAAGTGTAGGTGTAACCTTTTTCCCCTCGATAGTCTCGGGAACATCTCCATTTGCTATTCTTTGAGCAAGACCCTCAGCAATAGCTGTTTTCCCAACACCAGGTTCTCCAATAAGGCAAGGATTATTTTTTGTGCGCCTTCCCAAAATCTGGACGACGCGTTCGATTTGTTCCTGCCTTCCAGAAACTGGGTCTAATTTACCCTAGAAAGACAAAAGTAACTTCAATTATACCTCCATACAGGTCCAATCTCATTAATGAAAAATCAAGAAAACTTACCTCTTCTGCAAGCTTGGTTAAATTGGTACCATACTCCTCAAGAGTGGGCATATTGCTGCCAGAGCTTCTATCTCCTCCCCCAACAGTAGCAGGATCTTGATTCTCACCTATCATTCTAATGACCTATTTTACCAAATGCAAAATCCTTCAATTTCAAGGTAATCATAAAATGATAAAATAACCAGACGTTAGGAAGGACATCCCAATACTTGCCTGAGTTCGAATATTACTGATGTCAGCACCTAAAGCCTCTAGGACACGTGCAGAAACACCTTCACCCTCACGAAGCAATGCCAGTAGCAGGTGCTCTGGTGCAATATAATTGTGTCCTGAACCAAAAACATAAATAAATAACATCGAAAACAAAATAGAATCTGTCTTCACATTAGTCACTGTCAAACAATTGGTAGCAAATTGAGCCATTTTCACTATAAGAAGTCAAAGCTAAGCAAAACAGGACAACTTAACTGACCATTATCACAAACTGGCTAAAAACCCAGAAATTACACTTGGCAGTAAGTCGTTGAATAATACTCCTATCTAAAAACTTAGAGAAAGAAAAAAGCAAACTTTGCAAGACTAGTTACCAAGCTGACGGGCTTCCTCAAGCGAGAGTTCCAGCACACGCTTAGCGCGAGGGGTAAATGGTATCTCCACAGCAACAAATCCACTTCCCCGGCCAATTATCTTCTCCACCTCAATACGGGCATCTTTCAAGTGTATCCCAATGGCCTTAAGAGTCTTTGCAGCAAGTCCAGTGCCCTCACCAATGAGCCCCAACAATATCTGCTCCGTTCCAACGAAATTATGTCCCAGACGCCTCGCCTCCTCCTGTGACAGCATAATGACCTTGATTGCCTTCTCCGTAAAGCGCTCAAACATGGCTCGCGGAGTCATCCGCGAACTCCTCCCTCGTCTATTGACGGTGGTTGCAGCTGCCACCTTCGATAGGAACGTGTGCTGGCCTTGGTGCAGCATGGCGTCAACGGAATTAGCTCGCCGCAATCCTGAGAAACTGCTCAGTCTCATAGGAGCGGATCGCGAGCAACACAACATAGTCGCCGACGATCTTTTACTCTCATTAGACCGAGTAAACTGCCTAGAGCTGGTTGAAGAGGAATGCAATCTAGTTGGCTGAAGTAGAGAATGCGCCATTGCCGATTCTGCTTACAACTGAAAATATAAAAGTGGGATCAACAGGGGGCAGTAACCCTAAACTTAAAAAATGCAAATTGGAAGCATCAAAATCCAGATTATGTAAACAGGAAAAATATCGGAAGAGTGATTAATTTGAATTTGAATGCTGGTGCATTTAAAAAGAGGCGGCGACATGCGTACCAGATACGCCGCCGCAGAAATTCAGAAACTGCTAGGGTTCAGCCGGCGGAGGAATAGAGAAAAGGAGAAGAAGAAGGATGGTAGGTGAATTAAGGCGGCGTTTCTGGTTTTTTAAATTAATAACTTATTCTAATTTCTAGGTGTGTAAATAGATAAAAACAAATTAACAGATCTGTTTCCCAAATATTCCGAATTTGACGAAAACAAATTAATACAATACAACCGAAAAATAAAATTTTAATATTAGTATTAGTATAAATAAAATAGGAGAAAATTCAAATATTTTAATAAATAACCGAAAAATAAAATTTTAATAGTATAAATAAAATAGGAGAACATTCAAATATTTTACTTATCTTGTATTGCTAGGTTATCATGACTTATTAGTAGTAGTATATTATTCATATATGAGTTATTATCATATGCTCAGTCTATGATAATATTAGTTTCTTTATTATTCATATATGAGTTATTATCATATGCTCAGTCTATGATAATATTAGTTTCTTTATTATTCATATATGAGTTATCATTTTTTCAATTTCGTCCGCTCCCAAAAACTTGTCTCATTTCACTTTTATCATTTTTGGTAGTAGAACTCACAATCCACTAACTTTTTCAACTCACTTTCCATTATATTTATTAAAATCCGTATCAAGTCAAAGTGCAACAAATTTTGATGGATGAAGGTAGTAACCTTTTTAACATAGACAACATTGTTGGGTTGGGATTTGCTTCTGGTTCGTTCATCAAGAGTTGTTGGGCTAGTTGATTGACTTATCAGGGGTTTTGTGTATTGGGAATTTATGGGCCAGCACATCATACGTATTTTGATGTTTTGGATTGCTGATAGATTTAAGTGACGAATTTGCCTATTCCGAAATCTGATCTACCAATTTCAAGTATTCTCACTCCTAAGTCCTAACCCATTGGAAAGTTTTACTATAACGTAAAAGAAACTGAAAATTGTAGGAGTATATGTTTTGAATCTTTTGATGGGGATAGCATTTAAATTGGAAGACAAAAACGTTATATTTTGCCCTATCGATAATAATCATCGGAGAAAGCCAAATTAACATTGGGTTTGTCATAAAATAAAGTCACCCCTAAATCAAATTTGAGATGACAAATAAGCATTTAGTTTTGTGCACATTAATACGTTACCAACAGTTTGAGAATGTCACCTCAGCTTCTACTCAACAATCAATACACAAAATATAGAATCTGAAATTGGATGAATGAATAATGATGATGAACTCAGTTAGAAGTATGGATCACTTCACATACCTCCAGGGACACCGGGCAATGGTCGCTACCATAGAAACCTGAACAATTTAAATACACCAACTCAGACATCGCTCAAGAAAAATAGGATGTGTTCGTTGTGAACTAACAAGATATCTAGTGTGATATACCTTCCATTTCGATACCATGCCCGTGTGATTCACAAGTGACAATTCTCTCCTTCCATTTCTCTGAAACAACAAAGTAGTCGATTCTCATTCTTTTCCCACGGTATCTGCAAAAGTTTTTAGTTGGTCCGAATGAGCTCCAATACAGACTGGACTTATCAACCATCAATCTCATCAACCCAACTTAATCTTCATATGAGTTGCATGTCTATAGTTTCTGGCAGGATACAACATTAAATAAACAATTAGTTCTTACTTTCCGATGGGGTTCCCTGACCAGGAGAACCCAGGTTCTGCATCTGTATCCTTGTGTAGATGTCTATATGCATCAACCAGAGCTCCCCTGTGTACACAAAAGTTGGATCACTGGGTTTCTTATATTCAAGAAGCACAGATGCTCTGAAAACATAAAAAGGTAAAAAAAATATATATACTAGTACTAATATTTAGACAGGTATCATTTCTTGATGTGCTTAGATATCTAATATAAGCATATCAAGATACGTACTCTTTTAGAATGGAACCAAAACGCATCCTCTCGGACAATGTGAATCCAGGTTGGCCACAATCCTGCATTGTAAATATATGTTTTACTTAGATCTTCATCCTTAACTTTTCGCTGTATAGTATGTTTGCAAGATAATCAACTTAATTATATAAATTGCAGCCATTTATGCTGAGACAGTTTCTCAACATGGCTACTTTTATTGTTTCCTTCACAAGACTTACTGACTCTTGTTCCAATACTAGACACCATAGGCACCAATTTAGCTTCTATAATGCATCACCTCTTTGTTGGGTGGAACATAACCATTGAGCTTTGCTGCAGCAAAGAATTCAGGATGGCTTACATCTATATCTTGATGACTGCACAGTAGAATAGTGACAACGTATTAGAAGAAGGGTATCAAATCTATGAACGTAAGAGCTGAACAACATCAACTGAACTTCATGTCACTTAAATTGCAGTTTTCACGTAATATACTCCAGTATGGAAGTCCATTACTTTACATTAATGTTTATCACTAAAATTTGAGGCACGCTGAAATACATAGCTAAGGGAACATTCAATTTATACAGTCGTTTCACTTTTTGTAATTAAAACTTGCCCAAATTTTTAAAGATCTAAACTTAAAAATTCCAGTTGTCCAAACCCTTGATTCGAGAAATCATAGGTCGGGCTTTGACTTCCTCCCGTTTACTTTCTTTGAGTGATGAGTCTCGCCATCCAGTCCGATGGAAACTACTGGGAACTGCTTTATTCGCAGTCAATAAATATTGGATGTCAAGCCTTATGTCATAAGGTTCCCCTCATTGACTCTGTCAAAGCCTAGCATTTGATTTCTTGAATCAAGGGCTTACTGCAGGAGCTTGAGACTTCAGTGCTCAGAAGATTATAGGGCAAGCTTTAATTGCAAAAAATTCAAAGGTTGGTTACATGAGGACAGCATTTTAAACGTCTGTCGTATATGCAAATCCATTTAAAGGTTTCGATTTAAATGGAAAACAAACTTTTAAACTTCAACTTATGTGAAAAGAGCAGTATACCAAGTGATCTATTTCATGGGACAGAGTACCATATTAAATGGAAGGTGGTTAATTTTGATAGGACAGTGTATAATTCAGGTTGATTAAGATAATATGAAATAAATATTTTACTAAAAGTTCAAAAAATACATCTTATTACTGCAAATAAGTGAGAAAAAAACTGTGAATCTTGAAAACCTGGGGAACGGGGGGGAACCATAATTCCAGCCAAACAACCATATATCGTTGAAGGATTGTGAAATAAGAGGTTACTTATGTAAATCAAATACTAAGAATTAGGAAAAGCACCTGACATTTAGATCGCCACACCAAATTAGGGGCTTATCAGAAGTTCTGGTAACAAACTCTAACATCCTCTTATCCCACTTTCTTCTCCTCTGAAATGAGGATTCCTCCTCTTTCCATCCATTGTTCGGAACATATGTATTCAATAGACGGAAAGATTCAAATTCAGCCAAAATGACCCGGCCATCAGGTTCGTGTTTTGAACCTAAAACGATAATATTTGTAACTTTCTAAAAATCTCATCCAAAATATAGGCTGCAGCATTTCAAAAGACAATCTCAAGCATGTCCATATGATTTTTCAGATCTTGATATCTCCATCTAATACAGAAAATACCCACTAAAATTTATCCAAATTGAAGTGTCCACTTCCAAATAATTACTATTCAGCTATGTTAAACTAAACTGTTTCAGGAGAATCCTTCACCTACCAACAAATGGCCAAATACGGTCATTCTTATTTCATGGAGGTCTCCATGTCACCTTTCTCTTTCCTCCAATCAATTTAGAATCAATTTATGCATTCACGCCTCATATTTGGTACTGTTGTTCCCCCTGCTCTTTCATATATTAAATAGCCTTCACATGTGATTGTTAAAATTATACACAAACTGAAAAAATCAGTACTTTTTTCCTTTGAGAATCATCCATCTTGTTTACATATACACAAAAGTATACATTATAGCATGATACATTAGTCAAACATTGGCCTTATAAACTACCTTTTCACTCATTACACCTTGTTCCAACAAATTTCAGAAGTTTTAGTTCATCGTTCCAAATTTTGGCATGATTTTGCAGCTATTGAATACAACTAATGTAGACACAGACTACAGACACGGGAGATGGCCCCTGTCCTTTACCAAATAAAAATTAATAGAAAACATAAACTTTTAAGCTGGAAGATACATTAGTTGGAATTAATTCACTTCCATATGCCTGGATACTCTGCTATAGGATAAAATGCAATATGCTTCATATGTTATGCATATGTGAGTATACTATCGAATCAAGTAAAATCTAAGAGCTAGTGGTGGAGTTAAGGATGTTCGTGAAAAAAGAAAATATTAAGTAGGAGCAAAATTAGAACATAAACTGTAATTGAGAAGTGAAGCAGCAAGGAGCAAGGTTCTCAGGCTTACGCCTGTGGAGAAAAGTTAGTCGATGGCCTCTCTAAGAGAAGTTCCTTTGGCCGAAGCCTACCAAAGCAGAAAATCTGCAGACTAAAAAGATAAATCTTGTGATTATTCTAAATAACTCCAACCCTACTGCTTATATAACAAAACAAACTAGGTCCCAGAAGCAAAATCCTGGACCATTCCTTTGTTCCAAACCCTAAAGAACTTTTTCAAATTAAGGAAATAAAAGATGACAATGGAAACGAAAAGATATGTGATTCCTTAGAACTCAATCTGAAACAACTACATCACACAACAATTAGCAAATATGAAGATATTTAGTAGCATATCATTGCCTGATATGAAAAATTTACCAACCAACCATGAAAAGCAAGTAGAATCACATTGATCCGCTATTCAGCTTCTCTTGTCATACAACAAGGTTAGCATCAACTATTTACTTTTATAACTACAAAAGCATAAGAAGAAAGTATGTTGACTGAAGGAGTTACTATTTTTTTGATAGTTACTTCAGGTCATTGTGCTTGAAGTTAATTATGTCCATCGTATTCAATTTGCTTTTCACAATTAGAAACACCTATCAGTTGTCCTAATACAACATCTTCAATATATTTGGATTGGTATGAAATCTAGCACTCCCTCCGTCCCCTAAAAATAGGAACTTATGAAACAGCACAGATTTTAATCCAAAATTGGTAAAGTATGAGAGAGATAGAAAGAAAAGTGTGTGAGTGGAGAACGGGTCCCACCTTACTGGAGAGAAAGAAATTTCGTTAAATAGAAAGTTTATATTTTTAGGGGACGGACCAAAAAGGAAGAGTTTCTAATTTAGGGGACGGAGGGAATAGTACATAATAGTGAAACACACACACATCACAGAGAACCGCAACTGCGTAAGAATAAATATCAAGTAGTCACAAACCTGCTTGATCAAGTGAGAAAGACACTTTTTTGGGGTTGAAACACTTTTTTATGAATAATGCAGTTCCGGCATATTTTGTATCCGAAAGAGACCACCACACGTTATAGTCTCTGAATGGTGCACTTGACAGTGCACGCGTCACAACCTGCAGAGCTCAACCAATTAAGAATTAGTCCATAAACTCAATTGCCGGTATTATTAATCAGCACAAATTCCAAATGTCTGCAAATTTATGGTGTGCTGATGGCTTTGACTTCAGTACTTAATTGCATTTTGAGAGATGAAGTAACTACTGAATCAACACTACATTAAGACTGAATACTACTGTCAGTAATTTTTTTCCTTTTGTTTTCTTTCTCAAAAAGACCCGCATATTGAACCTGTAGACAACAAGTTGGAAACGGAATTTGCAACTTACCAGCTTCTCCTCGCGTGAGGCGCTAGTATCATCTTTTAATTCTCTCGGATTTCTGGGCGCACCTTTAGAACCCGCTGCAGGCATCCTTACTTCCTATAAACATAGTTAAGTCAGATAAATCCACATCTAAAGATTCAGCTAGATAGGCACAAAACATCAAAAGAAAACTGAAGAGCAGAGCATGATACATCAGCAGAATGAAAGAAGACAAGTACTATGATGGATAGAAAAAAAAAGCAGCAGCATATGAAAGAGTGCAGATGATCCAAAAACGGTATCAACAATACTTACAAATAGAACATGCCTAGTTTTTGTATAAAATTGGTTATGTGCAACCTTTCTGCTGGAATAAAAAGCAGGAAGATGGTATTTTGATACGAGAAAGTGGCATTCCTCAATACCCCAAGCAAGTAGACATGTTTAAAATTGCTTATATCTCAACAAGAGTACCAATTTATATAGGTCTAAGCATAAATTGATCAAGGTGAACACCAGGAATTTAATGATCATGTAAAATATTTAAACCCTTCTTCCAGAACTAAACAAAATTAAAAACTGAAAAACAACAGTAATGGAGAATCCCAGTGTAATGCACAAGACGACCCAGAAATCACATTGCCACACGGCAATTTTGAAAATTCACAGCAACATTGTTCCGATTACTTGTATAGCAATCACGTCCGGGTCGAGATTTTGGACGAATTTGGAGAAGTCTGTCCAGTTGTTCTTGATTCTTAGCAGAAGACTGTTTGCGTTCCATGTCACGAATTTCGAAGGCTCTTTCTTTGAAGTTTGGTCATTCTCCTCGTTAACGGTAGAAGCAGCAGCATTTTCTGTAGGTTTCTCGGAATTTTTTGCGGGTGAAGAAGAGAGAGGGGAGAGAGCTGCCTTCTTGCAAGAGCCGTCTTTCTCAACTGGTTTGAAGAATCTCTTCATTTTTCGCTTCTGCAAACTCTCACCCCAAACTCTATATTGTGCTGTTTGCCTGTTTTTCATCAATTTCATTTTTCTTGGAACGTCAATTGGGCCAGTGGCTAATTGGGTATTCAGTAGAATATATTATACAAAATATAAAAATATTATGTTAGATTATAATTGCATTGAATCTTGAATTATTTAATGATTTAATATAGGGGTAATACTTATGACGGATATAAATATATTAAAATGCTTAATTTAAAATTTGCAAATAAAAATAGATGACTCACATTTTCTTGCATGAGCAAGGAATTTTGTGGAATGGTTCATAAGATCTTCATACTACAACCTTCATTTTAAAAGGGGAAGAGAACTCATCGGTTGCAAAGGGCACGGAAGCTAAAGAGATGAATAATATAACAACTTCATCAAACATTTCCAATTGATACTTTCTTTATCTTTTCTAAATAGGTTATTGTTGGTAGATCTTTTTAATAGTACAATTATATTGAATTGGAGAGAGCAATATAGGTTCTTTATCGAATTATTCCACCTTTCGAGTATATCTATCTCGATGTTCGTTTTAAGTATATTTGTGTTTTTTTCCATTTTAAAATGCATTCATAATTGATCTTTAACAAATTTCACAAATTTAACAAATGTTTTTTTCCATTTTAACAAATTTACCTTCCCTTTTAAAACCTTCATTCGATAGATTTCGTTTTCACTGGGAAAAAAATTGTGAATCTTTACAATAAAAGAGATAATACACACTCTTCATGTTAGTGATAATATTTGTCTTATTTATTTAGTTATTGATCCAATATACAATTATTTTAGTCAGTGATAGCTTATTGCCAAGAACGATTATTTTGAAGTTGGAGTGTGAATTTCGTTTCATCTTAAAACTGAGATTTGAAATATTCTAAAAAAAAATTAAAGGCCGCGAATAGTATTAGTACTACTAATAATCAACTATTATCTATAACTATCTAAAGTAGCCGTCGCAGGAAAATTCACCAAACTGTCACTATGATGCATTTAAGCGGGAAAAGCATCTATTGGGCGAAAAATATTAAATTACAAATTATTAATAAAACAAATGATTTTACTGAAGTGGAACACATGAAATGCTCAGTTTTCTATATCCGAGGCATGTTGGTGAAAAGTAATGGAAAAGCATCAAGGATAGTATATAGAGGACTCTTATTATCTTCCCAAAAAATTATGTTGAGAATCAAAACATCATTATTGGACGAAATGGTTGTCCAATCCAATAGAAAGACAATAGCTTACTAAAGAAGTTTAACAATTATAAATACTGCTATAGCATTTACAATAGCTATCATAAAATTGAATCTTGAGGATATGAAGAAAGTGGTACTCCAAAGAGCCGGGGCCGGCTTTGGTGAAGCAGGGGAGCGGTGAAGCAGCCACAGCGAGGCAGGGCGGTGGTTGTGGCGGGTGAAGTGATTTCTGCGGATTTGGGAGAGATAGAGAGAAGCGGAGGCCTAATTTTGTATAGGGTTTAATGAAATACTATCAGTTTGCCTTTTGTTTGGGCTTTTATTGTATTTAGGTTTCGATTTAGATTTAGATTTAAGATTGGATTTTTCCATGCTCAGACATGTAGTATAATAATGTTATTCAATAATTAGGCAACATCTATGTATTAGTGTGTATTACTCCATGTAGTAGTACACGCTTAAACATGGACTATAATACTGTTATTCAATATTGGTTCTTCTTTGATTTCTTTATTTTGTTGTTATTAGTCTTTTTTATTATTGTATTTTTTAAACATGAGTTTTTATGATTTCTAATTTATGGGAGTTTATAAAATATGTATCTTAAAATTTACTGTAACTTATTTTTAGTTAAGTAATTAAATTTATATATTAATTTTTTTAATATTTTATACTCCATTACTCTTTCGTATATTTTATATCTATACATATATAAAAGGGGAGTTTTGGGGGTATTTATGGAATAACCATTAGAGTTTTAGGGGTGTTTATGGAATAACCATTTAAGCTTCAAGCTATAATTGTATATGCAATACATGAATAAGCATTGAGTTCATGCCTTTGTTGTAGTGGTGGGTGCTATTATTTTTTTTCATTCCTTTTTTATTTTTTAGTTTTTGATTATGGGTTTTAGTTGTCCTTAATTTTTTTGTATAGGCACCCAAAATATATTAATGGTTTATTGGTACATGTACTAGGATTATATGTGGATGAACGTTCCTACTTATTTATTAAAAATTTCAATAAAATAAAATTTAGCAGTTACGATTTTTATTTTTATTCCAAAAGGGAAGAATGCCAAACGCCACCAACGTATTAGCAGCCCTTCAACGTTTACCATCAATAAGTCAATTACATTAGGCTCACTAAGATTCATTTCAGAGAAGAATGTCAAAGGGATCGTCCAAAGAAGAATACCAAAAGGGAAGAATTCCAAACGCCACCAATTTTTTCTATAAATACCAACCCATAAACCAAAAGTATCATGGACGCATGGCCATGGAGGAAAAACGAGTGTTGTCGGTGGGCGTTATCATGTGATGGTGTTGCTGCCTCAAACGTGTAGCATCCCATACAATGTGGTTGTCGACAGATGAATATCCACTGCGATAACGATAAGCATGCCAAAATAAAATCTTTGAAGGGTTGAAAAGATGGAATCCACAAGAAGAGGAGCTTTAGCAATGGGGATTTATAATAAAGAGTAGATAGATTTTTAAGAACCGAGTACTCGGCAGCTGACTATAGTTCTTTTGCAACGGTAGTTAAGGAGGAAGTAGCATGAGATTAGTGTTAGAGATGGTTATGTGAAGAGCTTCTACTACTATCAATATCATGGTCTTCCAATATGTTGGTATTAGCTAATACAAATATTCCTCTAAAATCTATAGTAATATTTTAGTAATTAATCACTCAAATTGTTTTCATACTCATATATGATTATTACTTTTATGGCCATAGATATTTTATGCATTTAACGTTATAATTTGTGATTTATTATTCTGTATTGATATTTTGAATATTTTAATTTTTAAAGTTGTAATAGAGATCCAAAAGTATTATAGTCAAAATATTGTATTTGCGTTATTTAAATCTCAAATAGATTCGGTTTTATGTTTTTCTTTAAAATTCTTATACATTTTCTTAATTTTAGATTTTAGATTTTGTACAATGATATCATTTTCCATTTCAATTAATTAATCGATAATGTGAAGTTAGTACCAAAAAAATAAAATGAGACCCATATTTCTTATTAACGTTGTTTCACTATTGAAGTATACGTGTTTTTTATTATATATTGTTGTGTTTGTAGTTTTTGCATTAGATATCAAAAATATTTTAATCAATATTTTTAGGTTATATTTAATGAATGAATTCCTTCAAAATAATTATATTCTGACTTTTACGCATAATAATTTCATAATATAATTTTGAAGGAAATACATTAGGTCGTGCATATAATTGCTATAAAATACTACTATATCTTAGTGAGTGAGGAAAGTCAAAAATGTATTTCCAGTTGTTTAGATATACGTTTCAGGGTTTAGGATTAAAATTTTTAAAATGAAAAGGTTTTAAAATCAAATGCTATTGAAATATCAAACGTTAAATATTTGAAGTGATAGGAAATTTATTTAAAAGATTTCTTCAGTTACATAACAATATTATTAGTATTTGATTAAAATGACAAGCCAAAAGCTGAAAATCCCTAATTTAGTAGCATATGAAATGTAAAATTAATTCACACAGATTTCTTTTTACATTTAAACGGCATGACCTTCTCAATTCCAACGGTTTTCTTTCATAATTTCCAAAATAAATAATTATACAAGTGATCTAACTGAAGAAATCTTTCAAATAAATTTACTATCACTTCTAATATTTAATGTTTGATATTTCAATAGCATTTGTGTTATTTGATTTAAAAACCTTTTTATTTTAATGCTTAGATGAATGCAAACAAGATTTTTTTTTCCGTTCACATGACCTTATTGTAAAGGACTTTCTTGATATAAACATATAAACAGATTTACAGTCAATATTCAGGTAAAAAAAACTTCTACTATTAGTAAGAGTTATCAAGTAGGCCGATCCAGTATAAGATATCGAATACAGATCTAAAACCCTCAAAATAGAATAAGTGATCAACAAAGTAAAATTGAACTGATAGAATTAGAACGGAGGGAGAATTTTATTTATATTTGGCTCATTTGTTGGTCATGGTGAGTATATTTTAAAGTTAAGGATTTAGGATTTAGGTTTTAAGGGTTTGGTTTTTAGTGTATAGGGTCACTATATTGCAATGAAATGAAGCTCATTTAGTTTTGTACGTAATTTCTATCTCTATTAGTGGATAATTATAATATTAATAAAATTACTTTTTATATGTCTACGTGAATGTTGTTTTTCATTAATAATTTATTTTATTATAATTCAAATATTTCTAAAATTGATATGCAACAAAAAAATGTCATATTTATTTCAATTAACAATAAAGAAGATATAACTAACTTTTTTAAAATATCTCAAAAGTTTAAATGCATATAACTATCTCAATTTAAATTATTTTTCCACACAACATATATCAAAAGTTTAAATGCAGATAATTTTATAAGGATTCTAACTACATCTCACTTGCATATGTTCTGATGTCGAAATTTGAAAATTTTTTTATTGAGTTTTCGTATTTTTGTAGTGCCAGATTAATGTAAGCATAGCTAATAAAATATGTCTACATAGTACATATAAAATGTCAATTCGAAATTATGTTGACATATTCCAAGCATCGCATTTATATGTTTAATACACTATGTTAATATTTTGATCAAAAACTCTATATTTAATAGTTCTTTTAATTTTTTAAATTTTAATAATAAAACGAAATAACACATGACAATTTCTACACTATTAGATTTCTAAAATATTATGTTCTAAAATTAGTTGTAGTCAGCAATTAAGGGATGAGTTAGCAATTGATCACACCCCTTCTATTACATATATTATAGTTTTGGCATAGAGATGTTACTTATTTTCTAAAAAAATTTAAACTAATCATTTAAATAAACATTATAAAATGAAATACAATTTGCCGTGCATAGCACGGGTGTGATACTAGTTTATAATTAATATTCAAGATATATGGAGTACTGTGTTCTCATTGTGTGTATATGGTGTAAACTCTTAAATTTTGGGTTTTCATTATTTGTTGATTTGTTTATCGAAATATTGAAAATAAAATATAGTATTATAGTATTTCTGCAGTAGAAGTAGTAGTAAAATTTATTTTTGTATGCAAAACTATATATATTGTAGATAATCTTGCTTTCTATAGTTTGTAGTTTCATATTGAAAACATAAACTATTATTACAATATAGTATATTTTTAAATATTAAAATTAGAATAGTTGTTATAAATGATGTATACATTGTTTTGTCAAAATTATCCAACAAATTGATTTGAAAATCCTAATATAGACAAAAAAAATAGAGGTGTATTTTGAAACCAACCATATTTTGAAATGGTAAGAAATTTCTTAGTTCAAATTTATTTTCAACTTATTACAAGGAGAATCACATTGAATTTATTTTTGTGTATGATTTTTGTATCTTTTTTCTGGCGTCAAACATAAAATTTATATTAGATATAAAAATTTACTGTTATGTAAATCGATGACATGCAGCTTCATTATTATTGTCTGATGGCAAAATAATTTATTCTCACTTTAAGATTTATATCAATGAAAATGATGATTTTACTTGCAATCACATTAAATTTATTTTTGTGTATGATTTTTGTATCTTTTTTCTTTTGCTAAGGCGTCAAACATGAAATTTATACTATTAGATATAAAAATTACTATGTAAATCGATGACATGCAGCTTCATTATTATTGTTCGATGGAAGAATAATTTATTCTCGCTTTAAGATTTATATCAATGTAAATGATGATTTTACTTGCATAATTGAGGTGGACAAAAATGATAATATGGCATCGTGTGAGACTAACGATTAAAAATAGAGTGAACTACATAAAAGGGCCCTAACTTTTCGGCTTGTTGCACCGGAGATCCCTAACAAAAAAAAAAATCTCACCACAGGGATCTAACAAAACATACAATCACAAACCACATTTTTTCGGACGATAACACCCTTAGGCCCTTAAAGGGCATTCTCGTCTAATTGCTCCAGCATGCACTGTGGCGAAGCAGCCTACTAATGATATGACCCAAAATGTCATGTCTTCTCTTTCTCTTCCATCCAATTCACTTGCATTGTTATTTTATAAACATTAAAAGACTTCTCTTTCTCTTCCCTCTAATTCACTTTTACTCTTTTCTCTCTCTCATCTCACTCCACTCCATCACTCCATTTTCATGGTTTTCACTCCTTATTCAATTTCTACCTCTTTCCTGTGGAGAGTAAGGCGGTTATGGAGAACTCTACTACTAGTGCTTCGCTGCCCCCACCTGACTCGTCTCTTCCTCTTTCTATAGAGAGTAAAGCGGCTATGAAGAACTCTGTTGCGAGTGCTTCGCTGCTCCCATCCAACTCGACTCTTGATAGAATTTCTGAGGCTGCTGACACCATCAATCATAATATGTTTGCCCGAGATTACTTCGATCTGCTGGCTAAGGGAATCTCCAACGATGCTGAAAAACGGAAAGTTGTAGTGGAAAACACCTCCAATCATACTCCAAAACGCATCCCAAATCGTTCTTTTTTGCGTTTTTGGAACAGTGTTACGGCAGAGATGCAGTAGCACTGTAGCTACTGCATTTCACTTTTTGAAGTTCCTGGAAATTGCAATTGGCCCCCTCATCCTTTGTATTATCGAATGGAAGTTGTGATTTTTGAGAGTTATAAATGGTTGAAGAAGTTGTGGAGGAAATTTGAGATGCAGAGCAAAGAACGAAAAATCAGAGAAGGGGAAGAAGAAGATACGGCGCGCTGGGAGAGAGAGAGTAAATTAGATTTAAAATATATTTAATGACATGGGCTAAATATTTAATGGTATGGGCTAATTAATGGAATGGGCTAATTAAACTAAATAAAAGTTAATGGTATAGGCTAATCAATTATTATATGCATAAATGTAATGATGCATAGTTTTATCAAATAATTAGTTCAAAAAGTTAGTTGACATTTAGTTTATTTTATATAAATTATTAGTTATTAATTATTTATTTTGTGTGATTTGTGATATAATTTATTAAACAATTTATTGAGTATTGGTTATTTTATAGCTGTAGGTACTCATCATAGAAAAGTGGGAACAAAATCCTCTATGATTTGACAAATCACTTATAGATAGTGTAGTACGGATAGAGTAGTGTGCAGGGTTGTTTAGGTTTGAGGGATAATGAGGCTAAATTGCCCTTCAATCCATTTGGGCATTTTCGTCTGAAAATTGGCAAAAAACACAAGGCCTGTGATTATGTATTTTGTTAAATACCTGTCATGAGATTTTTTTTGTTAGGGGTCTCCAGTGCAATAAGCCGAAAAGTTAGGATCCTTTTATGCAGTTCACTCTTAAAAATAAACATAATTTATTTGGAGGAAATCATTAGATGAAATACCTTATTTAATTACGATATAAATATTTTAAAAAGTATATTATGATTCGATGAAATACTTTATTTAAGGTCATTTATTTTAGTGATAAGATTTTGATATTTACCATGTGGTATGTAAAATTGTAGTTGTAGTATCTTAGATACTTCTGGATAAAATGAAATATATTTGAAAATTTAAATAGTAAGGGCACCAACAATGGAGTGGAAAATAGCCCAGACTATGCAGGCATGCAATGGGGCGGACTATTGCCCGGACTATGCACACTTCGGGCTATAGTCCACCATTGCCGTCCTAAGCCTCGCCCCATACACCTGCCCTATGTATAGTCCGAACTACAATTTGTCATTGTACGATTTTCTTTTTTCTTTTTTTTGTTTTTTTACTATTTTCCACTCTATAAAAATATTTTATCTTCATTTCTCACACTCCCAATTTCTTCCGATCTAAGTTGTTTGAGCAATTTTGATTTCTTCTCACAAATCACAAATGTATTAAATTTTGTTTCAAATAAAAAATCTTTTTTTTAGAATAGGACTATATGATCATTTTTTTTATAAAGTATATATAATGATAAAAAAAAATTTATTATTTACAATTTGTGTTCATTAGCCGAAAATTATTTTATCCGTGCATAGCACGGGTGCTAACACTAGTTACTAGTAAAATACTTACCTAAAAAAAATTCATAATTAGTGATTGGAATTTGCTAATCACAATTAACTAAGAGGCTCTCTTGGAAAGTGAAGAAGGTTTAAGTTGGCGGTGCATAGGGAATTAAATCCCAACAGCTAATTAGTAGTCAAAGCCTTATCTAAAATCCAAGCTGACGTGGAGGCCAATCAGCGCCCAGTCAGCTGCACAGCAGTACAATCAACTGCACAGTCAGCAGCACAGTCAATGCCCAGTCAGCAACACAACCAACTGCACAGCAGCACAGTCAGCAGCACACCAGCGCCCAGTCAGCTGAAGTGTCAGCAGCATAGTCAGCATTTCGCACCCAGTCAGTTGCTTAGAGGTAACTACTTCCCCCGTCCATTCCCGTTTTGTTTGACGTTTCCCCATGGCTTCTCAGGAACAGGGATGGAACATGGCTAAGTCTAAGAATTTTATCAAGAAGACCAAAGAGCGGGAGTCGCACGAGATGATGAAACAACAATATGCTGACTATCTGCATACAAAGTATGACGGCTCTGACGACATCAGCGACTTTGATGACGATGTGGGGTATGTTCCCGAGACCCCACCAGAACTGGGAAATGAGCCCGAGCCCCTGGTCTCGGAGAATGTTGCCGTCGCCCCTGTGATTGCTGAACCGGGTGTTAAAGAATTGGTAGCATATAAGGCATGGCTCAGGAGAGACAGGAGTTTGAGATAGATCCAAGGTACCACAAAAATGATCTTGAACTCATAAAATTCGATATCTTGACAAAAGACCGGTTGCTCCTCGATGAACAAGACATAACACCGGTGACCCAAGGTTGGGGATCTTGCCTCTTGGGCATATTCGCGGGGAGATTCCCGGGAAAGGAAGCCATCAACGACGTTATAAGAAGATGGCCATGCAAAGCTAGAGTCACTCTCCACCGGAAGGGCTGGCTTTGCTTCCAGTTTGGATGTGAAGAAGACCGGGAGACCGTACATCAAAAGGGGCCTTTCAACATTTTCGGGATCCCACTTGTGCTACAACCTATGCCTGAATTCAACCCAAACATGGAGCCGGAGATGAACATCCCACTATGGGTCAGGTTGGTCGACCTCCCTATGAAGCTATGGAACCTAATGGCAGTCAGCAAGATTGCGTCGTGCATTGGCACGCCTCTCACCACCGACTTTGCCACACTGAGAAGGGAGACCCTTGATGGCCCACGAGTGCAGATTATTGTGAACACGGCCAGGCCGCCGAAAACCAGTATTCATATTCAACTACCTTCTGGGGTGATTGAGCAAAAGATTGAGTATGAGGCCTTCCCCAAGTTCTGTAATGCATGTAAGATGTACGGCCATTTCGTGGATGATTGTCGTGGGCGCCACGATGAGTATATTCAGAATGAGTTCAACCGTGCTAAAAGTAAGGATGGGCGAAGGAGCAGGTTGCGACCCCATTTTCAACAAGGTGCTGGGGCTGCCCAGGCAAAAGGAAAAGAGTGGCAGCAACCGAGAGCAAGGTCCCGCTCAAGGCTGGGACAGAGGCAGCAGTGGAAGCCCACCGGTTACCTATACGCAACCCCGATCTCCATTACAACCACAAAGGAAAAGAATGGGGGCAGCAGGCCCGATCCTAACGCTACGAGAACTGAGGAGATCCCTAAGTCTCCAAGACTAGAAGAAGATCAGCACATATCTGGGGAAAATGAAGGGGATATCCCCGAGATCCCTAGATCTCCTAACAGGTTCGAGATGCTAACTGAGGATGGGACAGAACCGAAGCAATATAGTGATGGAGCTCTTGAGGCGCACAAGGAGTTAGTCAAGGATATTATAGCTGTGATCCGTCGGCTCCTTGCCGACCAACAAGACAGCGGCCCCGCTCAAAATTCGACACCCTATGTGAATGCCGGCAGACGCCATCGTAGCAGAAGCCGAGACCCAAGGAAACAGCAGGGTGGAGATAAGAGTGATGGGGCTGGGACCTCAGGTGAACCAGCAACCGAAACCATGGTGACTGTGGAAAAGGAGGTTGCCACCCTAGGAGGTACGGGGAAAAAGAAGAAGCACAAGAACCACACAACGGGAGGACCCCAAAAGGCGGGGAACTACGGACCTGACCCAACTTTGAGTACCAATGCAGCGGCCGTTGCCACTGTATCGTCCATTGATCAGGTACCCACTGAACCAAACATGGAAGCAAGTGGACGTTTGAGCCGAGTCGAAAGGGTTGGAGACTCCAGCAAGAAGAAGAGTTCAAAATCAAGATCTAGGTCCAGAAGTAAGAAGAATGAGGGGAACAGAGATATCCCATCCGATTGGGAGGATGGTGTCGAAGATGACCCTGGTTCGGATCAATGATTATAGCAACATGGAATATACGGGGATTGCAGCAACTCCCCACTCAAGCTGCAGTAGTCGATTTTGTAAGACAACACAAGATCGACGTCATAGGGCTTTTGGAGACTAAGTTGACGAGCGACAACTACAAATTCTTTATAAAGAATAACTTCAGAGAATGGAAAGTGGTGGATAACTTTGATCAAAACGAGAATAGTAGGATCCTTCTGCTATGGAACCCGACTAAAGTGGAGCTGATACCGACACTTGTGGAGGAGCAAGCCATCTATGCAAAAATCAGATGCTTGACTTCCAATAATTCTTTTAATTTCACTTTAGTTTATGGTTTACACACTATCCCGGACAGACGTCCGCTGTGGGACTCTTTGATTGATCATGTCGTGCAGGACAAACCCGCTCTTGTTAGTGGAGACTTTAACAATGTTCTTGCAGAGGATGAGAGAGTATGGGCCATGGGGGGGGGGGGGGTGTCCCAAAAGAGTATGAGATCAAGAACATGGTTGACACTTGTGCATTGCTAGGCTTGGAAGATATCATGTCGACCGGCTGCAAATTCACCTGGACCAACCAAAATATATCGAGTAAGATTGATCGAGCCATGATAAACGAGGCGTGGTATGCAAAGGGTTATATAGCAAGTACAGAATTCTTACCGTCTGGAGCGTATACAGATCACTCACCCGCAGTGACCTCCCTCTTTGGTAATGTTGTGTCCTTCCTTAAACCCTTTAAATTCTTCAATTTTTTGCTAAAGCATGCAGGGTTCAAGAAGCTTGTGGATGAGAATTGGGCAGCTAAAGTCCAAGGCACCGCTCAGTTCGTACTGGCAGAGCGGGGGAAGAAGTTCAAAGTCCACCTCAAAGACTTTAACTTCAAGGAATTCAGCGAGCTATCTAAGCGAGCCAAGGAGGCAGCGGACGAGCTTGATGCTATGCAAAAGGTGGCTGACACCGACACGGCTAACTTGGCATTGAGGAACCAAATCACAAAAACAGAAGAAGAAGACGGCCTACCTACTGAATTCTGAAAGAGAATATTATATTCAAAAGGCTAAGTTCAAACACTCACTTTTGAGTGATAGGTGTACTTCCTTTTTCCATTCCCTTGTTAATAGGAACAACTCATAGAACTACATTGCCTTTTTGCACAAGAGTGATGGTTCTATTACATGGGATCAGGAGGTAATTATCAAGGACTTCGTGGACTATTTTTCAGCACTACTTGGCACCAAAAAACAGGCAGCCCCCATTGACCTTGGCATTCTTCGAAGAGGTGCCCTCGTGAACAACGAGGACTGTAAAGATCTGGTGCGACCCATCACAGACGAAGAAATCAAGACAGCCCTCTTTGATATTGGAAATGATAAGGCGCCGGGACCTGACGGGTATTCCTCGGCGTTCTACAAGAAGCACTGGGACAGAGTGGGCATCGACATTACTAGAGCAGTCAAGGAATTCTTTGATACCAGCCAAATTGTTGAAGAGCTTCAACACCACGGTGATGTCATTGATCCCAAAGACAGCCATCAACCCGAAAGTAGGAGACTTTCGACCCATCTCATGCTGCAACGTCATCTACAAGATCATCACGAAGATCCTATCGGCGAGAATGTCCCCGTTGCTGGGAAAACTGGTAGACATAGCCCAGTCAGCTTTCATTCCTGAGAGGAGCATCATGGACAACATACTCTTGGCCCAGGAGCTGATGCGAGGCTATGAGAACAAGAAGAATGCTCCAAAATGTGCCGTGAAGATCGACCTCCGCAAGGCGTACGACACAGTGGATTGGGACTTCCATAGGTCCATCCTACATGGACTCAATCTTCATCCGAAGTTCGTCTTCTGGGTGATGCAATGTGTCACGACCCCGCGGTTCTCGATTTCCATCAATGGGAGTCCTCACGGTTTCTTCCAGGGCAAGAGGGGTCTGGAGACCCCATGTCCCCCACTCTCTTTATTTTCTGGATGGAATATTTATCTCGATTGTTGGCTGCTCGCACAATGGGTTCTAACTTTAATTATCATTCTAAGTGTGAGAGGGAAAAGATTACGCACCTTGCTTTTGCTGACGATCTTATGTTGTTTGGCAGGGGTGACTATATGTCCATGGAGATTTTGGCAAACACTATGGAGGAATTTTCAGAGTGCTCGGGATTGGAGATTAATAAGGATAAATCTAACATTTTTGCAGGGGGAAAGCTGCCACTGCGAGACTTGGATGAAATCAAGTCCACCTTTGGCTTTCCACTCGGGACGCTCCCAGTGAGATACCTTGGAGTGCCATTGGACTCAAAGAAGCTGAACATTGTGCACTACTCCCCACTGATTGAGAAGATTGCATTTCTCACAAAGAAGTGGACGGGTAAAAACCTTTCTTATGCCGGAAAATCTGAACTTGTGCGATCTGTTTTGCAGGGGGTCGAGTGCTATTGGCTTCAGGTTTTCCCGCTGCCGGCAAATGTACGGGACCGCATTATCTCTATCTGCCGGGAGTTCCTTTGGGGAACGAAATATGGCCCGATTAAATGGATTGAACTGTGTCTGCCAAAGGAAGAATGAGGACTTGGATTTAGGGACCTTGGAGCATGGAACAAAGCCCTCTTGGCGCGCTATCTCTGGAATATCCATGTGAAGAAGGACTCTCTATGGATTAGATGGATCCACAGTGAGTTTCTCATCAATAGGACAATTTGGGATTGGAGACCCAAGTCACGGGAATCTCCACTCTTCAAGAGGCTGCTTGAGATTCGAGACACGATGCTTGCCGATCTTCCTAGAAGGAAGGTAATCACATTGTGGGAGAAATGGTATTCATCCAAAGGGGCTGTTGAAGCGTATGATTGGTTTAGACCGAAGGGAGAAAGGAAACTTTGGCAGAGATTCGTGTGGAAGGACTTCGTCCCTCCAAAATACTCATTCATGACATGGCAGGCCCTCAAGGGCCGACTACTGACGAGGGACAGACTTGGGTTCAAGAACATTGACCAGCGATGCCCACTTTGTTTGTCATACACGGAGTCCGTGGAACATCTATTCTTTAAGTGTGACAAAACGAGGGAGGTTTGGAGGGAAATCAAGACATGGCTGGGTTTGAGGAGAATTATCACGACCATACCGAGCGCTATTAAGTGGATACTCAAGGAGCGAAGTGGTGTGGCAGTTATCCGAAAGGCGAGGAGCTTGGCACTTATCACTATGATTAGCCTTATGTGGAGAGCTCGGAACGCACTTATCTTTGACCGGGCACCTTTTGAACCAAAGCACATCATTTTTGAGGTGAAGAGGATTACGTACTCTACGCTGTACTCTTTGTTCCCGCACGAGCTCGTTCAAGAGCATCTCGGAGTCTAGGGCTTACTCTTTACCCCATGGGTACTCTTTTTCCTCTTGGGGAGTTTTTCCCATTGGATTTTATCCCTAAGAGGTTTTAACGAGGCCCTACCTCTCTCCACTTGGAGGTAAATGGGGTGGGAGTGAGCGAAGAAACAAGCATCATATTTTTGGGGGACCACGAAGACACACGGTTTAAGAGATGGATAGTTGATATTGATTTACTTTGATGGAGCTGATGCAGTACTGTTTGTGGCTGATCTTCGTTGAATCGTGTACTAGTTAGGCATATTTTGATGTATGTTGTACTCTCTATCTTGGGGTTTGCCCCCATAGCCCCCCCCCCCCCCCCCCCCCCCCCCACATCGGCCCTCTAGCTTCGGCTAGTTGGCATGTTTCCCTCTCGGGTATGCCCGAGTTTGCTTGTCCTTTTTTTTACGCATTTTTAATTCCATTATTTATTCATAAAAAAAAAAAAGTAAAATACTTACCTAAAAGAATATTTAGTCTAAGCTTGATTTGGTTAAATTCCAATTGCCTCAATCTCCAACTCTCCGTATAGAAAATGAAGGCACAAACAAAGTGAGCCCGAAACGCCGTCGTCCTCAGCTGCGCCGCCTGCAAGCTCCAGCCCAAACGAAAGCTTTGTTTTATCACCACCAATCGCGGCTAGTTGAATCCCTAACTTTACTCATATAAAATCAGATATTCGATATCGGGATGAAGAATTTCGTGGATGAGAATTTCGAGCTGAATGAAGTTCAGAAACTCGAAGGTCACACCGATAGGGTTTGGGGCCTCGCCTGGAAACCAGCTACCGGCATCGACGGTGTCCCCGCCGTACTCGCCTCCTGCAGTGGAGACAAAACCGTCCGAATCTGGGAACAGAGCCCTGCTACCGGCTGTTTCCAGTGCAAGGTTCCACCTCTCACTTCTCATATGCTTTAATTTGTTGCTTGTGTTTCGCTTTTAAGCTTGTCAGATTTGGGGCTTGTGTATGTGTGTGGCTTATCTATTGACATAGTTGGACAGCTCCTGATTAAATTGCTTGTGCGAATTTATAGTGATTTTGTTGTTTGGTTGGATGTAGATGTAAAATTGGGGTGTTTGATGATGTTACTGTGCAGGCAGTCTTGGAGGACACTCATACTAGGACTGTTAGATCCTGTGCATGGTCACCGTCTGGGAAATATTTGGCAACGGCAAGTTTTGATGCCACCACTGCTATCTGGGAGGATGCTGGTGGTGATTTTTCATGTGTTGCCACTCTAGAGGTGATCTATTACTTTTAATCCTGTTTTTTCATGTTCATGGTTTCGGCCATCAAATGATTTGATAATGGTTCACTGTCTTGTGTCTAGATAGTATTTTGTTTAAGAATGCGGACTTAATGTAAAATTTCATCTAGGGCCACGAGAATGAAGTTAAAAGTGTGTCTTGGAATGCCTCTGGATCGTTGCTAGCCACATGTGGGCGAGACAAATCAGTTTGGATTTGGGAAGTATTGCCACATAATGAGTTTGAGTGTATCTCGGTGTTGCAAGGACATACACAAGATGTTAAAATGGTACAGTGGCATCCGTCAGTGAATATTCTGATCTCATGTAGCTACGACAATTCTATCAAGGTAATTTTAAGAATGAAAGACTAATGCTACAAACAGTTTAGATAGTTGAGTATTTTCTGATTGTTATGTGCTTAGTACTGAAATCAAGGATCAATATTTACCTTGACTGTACATTTTAATTCGTATAGGTGTGGGCAGAGGATGGGGATAATGATGATTGGCATTGTGTTCAAACCTTAAATCAATCCAACAGGTAGTTTGTGCTCCAACTTTTATATTTGAGCTATTCACAGTATGCCAATACTAGCAGCATTGATTAAACACTTACTCCTCCGTCCCATTAGAAATGAAACATATGCTTTTCTGCACCGGATTTTATGTAGTGTTGTTTTGTGAGTTAATTAGGAGAGATTAAAGTAAGAGATATGAAAAAGCATATGTTTCATTTCTAATGGGAGATTGTTTCCATTTTAGGAAACGTTTCATTTTTAATGGGATAGATGGAGTACTTTACATCTACATTGCATATGGGTCCATCATGTTTAACTACCCCATTGCCCCCAAACATAAATCCATTTGAACAGGTGTAGCTATTCTATGTTTTGTTAATAACACAATTACTTGCTTTACTAGATTTTAAACTTTAGGGCGTGTTTGGTATCCAAGTGAGATAAAGGGAAATTAGTCAAACTAATATATATAGTACGTATGAGATAGGTAACATTGTTAATTTATATCTATATGGTTGAGAAGGCGAGATAATTATCTATCCAGCCTAATAAGGCCTTTCATACACAGACTTAATGTTGACTAGGATTATGCTGTTACATTTCCATTTATTAAGATTTAAGAGGGAGATTGTCCAGTATTATGCTGTTAATATTTCCATTTCTCTTGTTTAATGAAGTGGCCACACATCTACTGTCTGGGCTTTATCTTTTAATGCCAGTGGAGACAAGATGGTAACTTGCAGGTATTTACAACATCCATATTGTTTCTATTCTAGTCTTGAGATATTCCAAGTTTCAGTTTACAGAGTATCTCAGTGATATACATTTATATAGCTATAAAGATTGTTGTGATTCTAACTTCTAAGGCTAATTCAGTTAGCTTCATTTTGCAGTGATGATCTTACCATCAAAATATGGGGTTGTGACATTATAAGAATGCAGTCAGGAGATGGAAATGCACCTTGGTAAGCATCATTGCTGATGTGTGTAGGAATTTTTCTTATATGAAAGCTCCACATATCTTTTTTGTTTGTTTTCTAGTTTTGCCTGATGGAACTCAATGAAATATAGGAAGATTAGAAATAACATTGAAATCTTATTGTCAACTGGTCATATTTTTTAAGTATATGTGCAGTGACCAACACTTGTTCAACTTACTGCTAGTTACTAATTTTCAACGGGAAAAAGGAAACTAAGAATTTAACAATCTTCAACAAAGTAACTAATTACTCAGTGTGTTCAGTATGTCTTATTCAAAAATCAAAGTAGGCAGATCAATGTTCATCGATGAAACAAGACCATCCCTCTTCTTTTAAGCACTCACTGTAGAAATGGCATGTGGTCGCTGGTCACTTCTTCCAAATTTTTAGTAAGTGCATAAAAAGACTATAGGCATGATATTATGCCACACTCTAAACAATGTTCGTTATGGTGTATATATAAATTTCATTTGATATCCCACGGAGACACTATGATTGCATTGGCAATTTGGCATAATAAGGTTTTTTATTTGGCTTGTCTCGATTTCTCATATCCTCTGAAATTATTCAGTTTTCAGTCTGGAAATCCAATCAAGACCATTTTCTTGGATAAATGCTTCTTTGACAATCATCATTGTCGTGGATCTATTTGTACTTTTTCTTGCCCAGTTACTTGCACCTCTCACTTATTATTATTTTTCTGAGACTGGGATGACATGGTACTATTTACTCATGAACATGTTTTCAGTAGATATAGTTTCTCATATACTTCACATCTCTTATGAGGTTGACTCCATTTTCCTTTGTTGTCAGGAGCCATATATCTACACTCTCTGGTTATCATGACCGCACTATATTTTCCATCCATTGGTCACGGTAGGAAGACGTTCCTGATCTTTCCTTGATCTTTTTCTTTTCTGAGTTTCAGGTGTATCCAAAGTTGTTAATCATAATTCTTGGACCGTGTTTGTGTTTTATTTTGTCTGATTTACCAGATATTCTGTGTACTTATTTTGAGGTATAATGTGGTAGGGATGGAATAATCTGCTCTGGAGCAGCTGATGATGCTATACGCTTTTTCATAGAGAACAAAGATGATTTGGTATATGTCATTAAGTTCTTTATTTTCCCCATCTTTTCGTTTCCCATTATTTACACCAGCCAGATGACCAAATAGCCAAAATAGACACCATATCTAAGCTGAAAGGAGTTGTGCTTTCTTTTTTATTCTGTTAATTACTACTCACTCAGACAGACACATTCTATCTCATCTATGCATATACACTTAAATATCAAAGTATGAAAACACCAATGTCCCATTATTTTGTTAGCACCTACCATGAGCATTGCTGACAATAATCAACACAAACTTTTTCCCTTTGCAATTTCCTTTCTGAAGACATTGTAGGTCCTGAAAGAATCTATTCTCTAAATATGAATAAAGTATAAGGTGAGGAAATAGTTATTCGTTTTTGTTGAAGAAAATATATCTACTAACTCACTAAAGGAAAGAGTATCAGGTTAGAGAATTAGTAGTAGTCAATGTCCGAATTCAACAAATCCATGTGCACATATTTTCAATTTTACAGGAAAAAGTGTCTTAAAATAGGCATAAGCCAACAAACTTCAGCACTGCCCTCATAATCGTTATGCTTGTTGCATCATAGCATTCCATTTGAAGTGCATTTGGGATGGCTTAATAAACTAGTTCTAGTGGTTGAGAGCTCATTTACCTTTAGCGTCTTAACTTTGTTTCTGTTTTTGTGTGTCATGGCAGGTTGATGGACCTTCTTACAAATTGATTTATAAGAAAGAGAAAGCTCATGAGATGGATATCAATGCCGTGCAATGGAGTTCCATGGTAAATATTTTGATGACAAACATATCTGTTATGCAGCAATACTTACTTTATGTATAGCTTGTTACAAGAACCGTGGGAACTGGGGATGAGGGTACAGATGAGGTACTCATCTGGAAATGCATTATATCAAACAAACAATGCATCTAAGACAACTATGTTCTTTTCTGCCAATGAATCTATTTCCTGCCAACAGCATGTTAATTCTTAATATGGATACTTGCAAAAAGTATATGGTTTTTGTGTCTAAGGTATACCTCAATATGGTAAATTAAGATATCTTTGGA
Source organism: Salvia hispanica (assembly GCF_029641045.1). Lineage (NCBI taxonomy): Eukaryota > Viridiplantae > Streptophyta > Magnoliopsida > Lamiales > Lamiaceae > Salvia > Salvia hispanica. The sequence continues at coordinate 44,027,446 of NC_142696.1, forward strand.
CCTCGATTTCAACGCCCATAGATGGATGCAACAATGTAAGCAGTATCTCAATACTGGGATGACATAAGTTACTTGCTTGATAATACTCTGATAATGCAAAACGGATTATAAATATATTAATCAATGAAAGTAATGTTGTAGTCCCACTCAATACTTCTGTGTAAGCTATACATCATTGTGGCATGATTCCATCTATATGGTGTTGTTTCCCTTTCCTACTATCAGTTGCATTGAACAGGGTTGTAGGCTTGTAGCCCTGTAGTTAGATTATTTACTATCTGAGCTCTTCAGTAAGAGGGGCTTTTACTGGGTCATCGGTTGTTTTAACAATATAGCACTCCGTATAAAATTATTTGAAAGATAACACGATCCATCGTCCAACAAGATTTTAAAATTGTCAATCTACTTAAGTACGTTGTACATTAGCATATGTTAAGGAGAGAAATGTTCCCTGATACTTCTGTGATCTTTTTATTCTTATGTAAAGGTGCAACAATTGAGAAATCTTAGAATTTCTACTAATTGCTTGTTTCTATATATTTTGCAGACACATCTAACTTTCTTGGCCCTTAATGTTTCAGGAAAACAATCGGCTTGCCTCTGCAAGTGATGATGGAACAATTAAGATATGGGAATTTATGTCTGCACTTGGGAAGAAGATGCATTTATAGGTCCATGTTTGTGTGTTATTTTTCTTGTAGAAGATAACACAATTCTAACTTCTTTCTTCCGATATTGATATTTAATGGTTGGAATAGATAATGTGTTTATGACTTTATCAATATGATATGATATCCAATTTTGTGAATAAACACCAACGCCGTTGGCCATTGCAGGTGAATATTCTTGATAGTATTATACTTGCCTTGTTTCGATGCAGTTGAAATCCAATCTTTCGTGCTACCAGTTGGAAATGCAGTTTGCTATCGATTTGTCTTATTCTTCTACTCTACTATACACTTACTTTCTAGTGCATACTTTACAATTTTGAAGTGTTATACATAAGTTGGTATTTATCAAGTGCATATCATATAACATTTTAGTTTGTAATGGGATCGGATCCTCTCTTCACTCAAATAATGTCCAAGTATTATCTATATTCAAAATTATAAGGAGAAGATGTTGTCAAATAGTACTTCGGCTGTTAGACCGAATTTGACATTTGAGTATACAAGATTACAAGTCATGTAAACATAAGGTGGACATACTCTATTAAGCCTTAGGCTTGTAGATAAGAATTACTATATGGATTGGCCCAATAATCATACCTATTATCGATGTTTTGTATGTTTGGAACATTTTTGCCAAAGCCCGGTCGGGCCTAGGAAAACTATCTCAACCCGTTGTGAATAGTGCTTAGAAATACAATCCAACAAAAGTTATGGGATTATCCATTGTCCCATGTAGTTATCCGTCTCTACCCCTCTCATTTCTCAACCCCTGCGTCTCTCTTCTGAGTGCTAAGATTTCAATCCAACTTTTGGCACTTCTCTCTCTCGCTCCTCCGATGTGTTCGTCATTCTACATCATAGGTATACAATAATTTGAAAAATTATGTAAAAAATAACATTATAAAAATTTTATTCAAGCACTATCTTATTTTCTTTTTGAAAATTTTATCCAAAGCTAATTATCTTGTTATATCTGACCCATGATACAAAACGAGCCCTTAATAAAGTTAGGTATGAAGTGTTAAATGCGTAGTCCTAAATAAGGTTATGTATGTTTTGTTAAAAGCTTAAATCACCGATTTCAATACATAGGTCTATGCTTTGTTAAGAGCTTAAATCACCTAAATCAATTTGAGTTCAGAGGAACACATATAAACAATAGATACTTGGGAGCTGAAATGCAATTGTGAGACGCAATTGGAATGAAGTATACGTAATCAATACTCCCAATCTATATCCTATACTTTCTCGTAACTTTTATTTTCTCTATCAGCATTCAAGATCTATAGTCTTATTACACCCGTCATATACGTCAGTAGCGTCACTTGATTTTATAATACAATCGTCGTCTACTTACGTGCCTTACGTATATGTATAAATATCCATATTGATTTGACTCTTCTTTAAATTAATCCAAAAAAAATGAAACAAGAAAATGATAAAAATAATAGTAGTAGAATCGAAATAGCGAGAAAAGTGAAAAAGAGAACCAAAAAAAAGTACTCCTAGTAAAAAGCATTGATGGCGCTGGGTTTCAAACCTGGATAACTTTGACGAAAGAGGCATCTGCTGCGCTTTGCCATTAAATGCATTTCGACTAGAAAATAAAGCAAAGAGGTAATTTGATTGGACGATTCAAAAAAAATTACTCACTTTGAATGAGACCGCAATAACATACTCCTATTGAGAAATTAAAATTAACAATAATAATCAACGAATGCCTAATAAAGTCGACTGGCTTTCTATTTAAGTTCATTCGCCAAAAATCATTTAACTTTACACGTAAACGATTAAAACGATTACTCAAAACTAATTCAACGATACACTAGAACTAGTTGCACGGCTCTAGGATTATATTGAAGTCAAGATTCCTACATGGAGTAGTATTATTTATTAAACCTAGTTGAAATTTACTAAAAAGACTTAAAAAGTATAAGTTCATCATCTTCTAGGCTTGGATCATTGATTAATGTACAAATAAAATACTACTACGAAATATGACTGATTCATCATCCCTCGATTACAGTTGACAATATTATACTCATAAAATAAAAAATAAAAAAACTTAAGAGTTATCATGTTGTAGGCTAAGATTATATACTCATAAAATAAAAAATAAAAAAACTAACCCTTGGCCTTGAAAACTCACCAATCGTTAAGAATTTTCCGTTCACGTTCATGCATTTTCGTCTCTAATTTTCATAAAATTTCCATTAAAATCGGCAAGGGAGTACTATTCCAGAAGACGACGCCGTTTAACCGAGCAACGCAAACATTAAATTCAAATTACAACTAATTATAAACCGAGAAATCCATTAACACTAAGGCGCAGCATTAGCGCCATTGGTGTTGGTGTTGGTGGTGGTAGTCATCATCTTCGTGAACTCCTCGAAATTGACGAAGCCGTCGCCATCGGAATCCACAGACTTGATCATACCGGCGCATTCTTCCTCGGAGAAGCGCTCCCCGAGGCGAGAGAGGATCTGGTGGAGCTCGGCGACGGATATCTTGCCGTCGCTGTCCTGGTCGTAGAGGTTGAAGGCCTCGCGCAGCTCCTTATCGGCGGACTTGTACGGATCTGCGCTGGCGTTGCAGAAAGCGGCGAATTCGTGGAGGCTGATGTGGCCGTCGTGGTCGGTGTCGATCTCCTGCATCATCCGGTCGACCTCGTCGGGGGAGGTGGAGGATCCGAGGGCTTTGAGGACGCCGGCGAGCTCCTCGGCGGAGATCTTGCCGTCGCTGTTGGTGTCGAAGCGCGCGAAGACTTTGCCGACCTCGCTCATGTCTTCGAGGTACATTGAGGGGCTGGAGGTTGGGGCATTACTATTATTGGAGGCCATTTCTGCAGTCGGTTGATATTTTGTTTATTGTGAAGACCCAAGACTGAGAGATGATTTGGGGATTTGTGTGTATTTATAGGCGGTGGTATTTTCTTCTGTTACGCGTTCTATACTATTCAATGACAGTGACTACCAATTCATTTTTATTCTAAGATATCAAGTGTTACGCGTCGTGGGTCTACTTGAATCATGCATCGGAATAGTAGTATTTTAATACTACTAAAACTGAATATACAAAAACAAAATCATGCATCGGAATAGTATAACTTCATTAAAAGTGTGCCTAAATTTAACTTATTTACACAAAAACTAAGCATGACTTACATACATAGTTAAATACAACATCCCATAACAAATTTTTGATTTTTCACCTTTTGAAACTTGTCCACTATTATTAACTCCTTTTATTTTACTCACTCAATCAAATTTATTTACACAAAAACTAAACATGCCTTACATGTTTACTCTCATACAAAGTTAAATACAATATCCCAAAACAAATGTTGGCATTTTTTCACTGTGTCAAAAAAGGTATGAGGGTATATGTATTTATACATTCCATATTTGTGTAAATATCGGAAAAGGTAGTATTACCATAATTTGATTCATCAAATTATTAAAAGTATGGTAGTGACATTGTGAAGAAAATAAGTGGTAATTAAAATTTGGAATGATTGTCGATGTAATATCATTATAAAGTAGAAACCACAGTAAATGATAGTACTCGATTACCTCCTCTTCCATGAAGAATGCTCGACCTATTTGTGTACTAAAGCATATTTGGTAGGATAGATAATTCATCTAGAGATAAATTCAATGAACAAAAATGACATTTTGTATGGTACATGGTATATAATTATATGATACTAGTATGAACTAGAAAACACGCATGAAACCATTTTCAACGCCATAAGTTGCGACAAAAATAAGAAATCTACTGGAAATATATAGTAAAATATACTCCCTCCGTCCCCTATTACTTAACATGGTTTGACCCGGCACGAGTTTTAAGAAATGTAATGGAAAGTGTGTTGAAAAAATTGGTGGGACGTGGATCCTACTTTTAAAGTATTAGTTTTATAATAAATGTGAGTAGGAATGAGTTAGTGGAATATGAGGTCCACTACCAAAAATGGAAAAAGTGAAGTGTGTCAAGTAATGGGGAACGGACAAACTGTGTCAAGTAATGGGGGACGAAGAGAGTATCGTTAAACAGAAACATAGAAAGCTTAGAATGACATCTTTCATCCCCAAAAGGGTTATCCAATTTATACATTTTATGTTATTTTATTTAAACATTAACTAGGACTACAAGATCTTTAAAAACTGATACTGTGTAGCAAATGAAGTTTAAAACACCCTTCCGTAGATGCAACAAAATAAATTATCAACTTATTCACAATATGCAACAAACAGAGCTTCTACACACCTCACCCATAACAAATTCTCACTAACTTAATAATATCAACAGAAGTTAAGAAGAAGTTAAGAATCCTGGCCTAAATAATCTTACCTAATGAGTAATGTCCCAACCCTCGTTAGCTTAAAGGTAAAACTGCAAAAGGCAAAACCGTAAAGCAAAAACAAGCCAATTATTCAAAGGAACTTATGGCAATACACAATTACGGAATGAATATTTTTCATCGAGTTCAAAGAGTAACGCGACAAACAATGCATAGCAAAATATCTCATTTCTTTCCTTTTTCTTGGTAATTTATTGATAGTGACCTTAAATAAGAATATCTATCTGCTGGGTTATATTCTTCTAAAGCTAGATTCTATGTTCGTTTCCACCCACCTCTCCTCTATTTTACAACAAAGCACAAGAAAAAGAAATTCCTCTGTGACCAAGCTCATGCACAATCAAACTCCTATACATTTTCCTGCAAAAGAATCAGGCACTTCTGGGCCAGAAAAAAAAACACATCCCACCCTTCCTTTTTTTACACACACGAGATCTCGTGTAACAAGTTCAATTGATTAGAGGTGCAGCCTGTTCACCGGGCTGCTGATGTGGGGGTATGTCACCGACAGCAGCATGTCTCCTTTGCCGCTCCCTTAAGTAAAGAACTGTAAGGAGGCAGACGAAGAGCGTCAGAATTGTTGCATTGCCTTCCTCCATGATCACGTTCTCCACCCAAGCCTCCACTTTTGGATAAAATTCCGGGAGAGAATCAATCATACCAACCTGAAGAAACACAGTCGCCAAACAAAAAATTAGGCACATTAAAGAATATCCATCATTCTTTTCATTAAAGAAATATATAAAAATAAAACCAATACTTCATTTCTCTTCCCAATAGAATCAAAAGCTATGATCACATATAATCTAATTCTAGAAAGGAAAAGATATGTATACAAAACAGCGCATCCATGCACAAAACAGAAGAGCCGACATAAGTACACTTGACTCATAAGCCTCACTGGATTACGGAACTAAAAGTTTTAAATTCAAAAAATAAATGCAGGCAGTAAAGAGTAAATCCAGTAAAACAACACAATCCAAGGATATTGGCAACGGAAAGTTATGCATGCTCATTATGTAACCAATGCTGCTTACTGATATTAACCAACATTTAATCATATTACAAAATACTCACTTTTTGCCGAAATCAAAACTTAGTTATCCATGATAAACCAAAAAAAGAAGAATTTTGTATTTTCCGAGATTGAACTGCCAAGATCACCTTGCACTAACGACAGCACAAAAAATCATGCAAGAAAAAATAGTTTTTACCAAAACCATAACTTATATATCCATGGTACAACCAGAAAAGAATAATTAGGAAAAGAGGGGGGGTACTCAAATTGATGTCATTATAAATCGATCTGTATGTAACTAGAAGACATGAAGCCAAGTTCAGTTCCACTTCCACATCACAGGCCAATATGAAACAAGGAGAGATAAAAGTTGATAAGACTCACTAGGAAACTGTTGGCATGATTTCTTCTAATCCACAGACCAGCAAGGGCAAGGGATACAGGTAACTTTGCAGCAGGATCAACTTCTAAGGCTTGATCATAGTAACGCTTGGCAAGGTGAAGATCCAGCGGTAGTCCCAACCCATGCTCATGCATGTATCCGAGGTTGAACATGGCCTGTGCGTTGGACTGAGATTTAGCATGCATATAAGCTTCAGCAGCACGATCAAAATCCCGTTCTGTACCCTATAGTGTACAAGAGTGAGGAAAAGTGTCAATGACCTCTCGAAAGCCCCACAGATGCATATATCTTAAGAAATAAGATGTCCAAGGAGTATCACAACATTAACCAATAATCACTTATTATCGACATATATAGAATGTCAAATGCCATTACATACTCGGCCATAGTAATATGCATCCCCTATCAGCAAAGCAGCGTGTTCATTCCCCTGCTCGGAAGCTCGCCACCATAGAACATGAGCACGTTGATGCCTTTCAGCATCCGTGCAGTGCCCAGACACACCCATGCACATACTGCGTTCCCCATACTTGTCCAAAATCCAAGCAGCATTACTTTGTGCGACCTCATACCCTATCTCTGCCATTCTTGAATACAAAAGGAATGCTTTGCCAATATCACCTTTCAGATATGATTCCAGTGCCCATCTAGACAACGAACTCCATGGCCCACGCTCTGCAACTAGTTTGTACAGAGCTGTTGCCTGAAATAAGTGCAGAATATAATTACTATAGGCACCAAAAGAACTTGGTACGTGTGAAAAGAAAAAGACGATGCACTCAAGAAGTGGAAGGGAGATGTAGTCCACCACGAAGGATAATGTAGAAATTGAAGAACTACTGCAAATCAGGCACTAAAAGTTTCTTCAATATTGTCATAAGGTGATCCAAGAAAGATAACCATACTTTAGATTAGGATGAGAGGAAGCATATTCTTAATTCTTACCATATGAAGATTCTTCTTGAGACCCACACCAGTATGAAACATCTTTGCTAATTGGTAGAATGCTTTCGGCTGACCAGCATTAGCAGCCAGTGCAAAGTACTTGGTTGCTATCTTCAAGTCCCGCTTAACCCCAAGTCCTTTTAAATACATCACACCAAGGTTGTAGAACCCACAAGGTTCATCATTCTCAGCAGCTTTATCAAAGTATTCTTTTGCCTGTGACAGAAGTTTGGAACATAAATAACATGTCAGAGCTCTCTGTGACTGCGTGATAGACAGGGAAAGATTGGAAGAATGACCTAAATATGAACAGAAGGCAAACAGGAGAAACAGTGAACTACAATTACACAATACCTTGGTGTAGTTCTTTTTCTCCACTCCATAACCCTTTACATATAAATACCCCATGCCATTGTAAGCTGAATAAAGTTGTTGTCTTGATGCCAGGGTTAGCCATTCTAAAGCCTTAGTATAGTTACGTTCAACCCCAGCACCTCTGGCATATATCTCCCCAAGAAGTTCCATTGACCTAGGCTCTCCCTTCTCTACCGCCTTTGAGAACCACCGTAATGCCTTAGCATGATCACGCCTCACACCCCTCAACCCAAAGTAGTAAAATATTCCAATTTTGTACATAGCACCTGCATTGCCTTTTTGAGCCTGATATTCCAAAATCTGGAAATCTTCATCATCCTCTCCTCTGGACTTTCTGAGAGCTTCTTTATTTTCCTCAGCGCCAGTGTGGATTCTGACAGGTTCAATAACAGGTGAATCCTTTGAAATAAGAAAACTATTCACTGCTACCTCAGCCAGTTCAGCATACAGTTTAACTGCTTTTTCATGCATCTGCAACAAAATAAACATGGATTAAAACAACAACATAAAGTTTACACTATGACTTCCATTAATTTTTTTTTCTACCTCATTTCTGGTTTGTTCTTTATTGAGAAAAAAAGGTTCTCTTTTTAATTCATTAATCATTATATATCTTCCTCCAAGACAACTCATGATTTCTGGAATGGATTACTCTTTCCATGACTTGGTTTGACAAGTCTCAAAGCTTATTTGTCAAAATTTCGAACAAAAAGATATGGTCCAATCACTTCTGAGTTCAATTATACTTTGAATTGTTATCCTAGAATAAAGTACAAAGCACAAAACTTTAAGACAACCAATTCTAAAATCCTAAAGGAACATACTTTCTGCTTTGTGCCTAAAAAATTAAAATTCTTTAGTCCACAAGTTGAAACTAAAGCAGAAAGCAGTTGAAATACTATCAAAAGAGGATAATCATGAATCACAATTGTCCCTGTTTTTTATTGAAACTAAAATGTTTAAATTAAAAAAATACAATATCATTTCTGCAATTGAAACATCAGGACTTATAGAAGCGTACATCATGCCATCACCTCTATTTACATTCTGCAATGTCATTGTGTCATCATCAAGTAAAATTATTGGGAAAATAAAAAAAACTCAACACATCAAGAATACTCCAGCAGTCTTTAATTATTTCATCTATGGAATATTAACTATTCCAATTTCCAACTGAGCAACCCTTCTTTGACCTGTCTGTAACCATTCTGGGTCTGGATATAAATATCTTCCTAGACTTCAAGAACTACTTCCCTATTACCAATAATATGTCAATTAATAGCACTGAAGCTCTATACTACAAGGATAAACTATAGACACCTGAAATTCAGGCAAGATGTAATTCCGCAGTCATTAAGTTGTCAATACGTAACCAGCATGGATACATCAGGTAGTTTTGCTACACATTGTACACAATGAACTCTCTATAGATAGTAAGTACATCTCCAATTTAAGTGGTCTCAACTTAACCACTTAACATCTTATAACATAATTTAATACTACTGGTCTAAACACCTGCAATAGTACATGACTAGGTCAATATGGACTCGAGCAACTTTCTTGCTCAGGTAGAGGGATCAGGTTTTTAATCCTTACAAACTGTAAGCGAGTACATTATAAGCAGATTATCATCTATGTCATTTAATAGGAGACCGAGAAGATAAATTCCAGTTTCTTCAGTTGTACAAGTAAAAAAATGACAGGAAACAGACATATTTGAAATGTTCAATTAAACATTCCCGATTCCTCCCGACTAGAGTACTTTCGTACATACACAAGATGAGGTGCATTTTTTACATGCCCCTACATATACCCCTTCTATTCATCTACCAAATATATAGGTGTATATACCATCCCAACATCTCCAACCTCCTAACCTCTACAAGTGGTCAAACTATTAATGTTTCTTGTTGACTTAATACTTATGCATTACACCGATTATTGCCCACTGGATATCAGGAAATGAAAGGTTGGAACTATCTCATCTCATTCTGGTCTAGAGGCTTCTCTCTGACAAGACATTGATTCTTACATCACTACATTCCAATAGAGCTTCTCCCAAATGAATATATGATGTTTACAAAGTAAAGGCTAACTTCCAGGTCATCCCTCGATATCTAAGCCTGATCTTTTATGCATAAAGTCATCAACAGACAAAGAAGTTTCTACTCGTCCTTCATAAGATTTACTACTCCATAACTTACCAGCAGGGCAAAAACACAATAATCTTATCATGACTACAACAATCATCCATAGCTCTGGAAGCAATATTTCAACAAATTACGTAAAAATTAAAAACAGAATGGACATCTTACTTCTTGGCGATAGTAAGTGTATGCCAATGCCATCTTAGACTGCATATTTCCGCCCTGCGCAGCAAAATAGTGCTGCAAGAATGCTTTAGCGTCGCTCCTCTCCCTCCCAATCCCCATGCTATACAAAAACCCCATCACCGACTGGCCATGCGGATGCCCCATAGTAGAAGCCGTCTCGATCTCTGCCACCGCCTCCTCAATAACCCTAAAATCCCCTCTGCTCGCCGCCTCTACCAATTTGCTCACCCCGCTATAGTAAATTACCTCGTCGCCATCATTAGGGCTGGGGATTTTGGAGTTGGGATCAGGCTCGAAAAGCGGGGACCAGGAGCCGGGATCGAGGACCCAGTCTGGCATAGATTCGGAATCGGAGAATTCATCGAAATCGGAAACGTCGTCGGGCAGATTCGCCGCCGCCGCCGCCGCGGCGGGGTCCGATAGATCGTCCTGAGAGAGGACGAGGACGAATGGGCGGGCGAGAGTGGCGGCGGGCAGGAGGCTGAGAAGCAGAAGAGCGCAGCTCAGATGCTGGGTTTTCCGGTAGAACATTTCCGAACACCAAGTAGTACTTTGGGCTTTGCGAATTGTTCCTATTCTCTGTTTTGGATGTCGATGGAATATGGAGAAAAATTTATGTAGAGGTTTTCCACGTCAATGTTGTTTCTGTCCGCCAATAAGGATGTGACATGTCATCAAACACAGTCACGCCCTAATTTTTGCAGCTCCATATTCTTGGAAAGTTTAGATTCTTTAGCCGATGAAGGAGATAAAGATTACTCACAGCAATAGCATCCGCAGTAGTGGACGAACGCACCCTTAGCCATAGTCTAGCGGCTCGGGTGTCGCGTTCGTCCGCTATTGGAGTCGGCAAACGGGACGGACGAATGCGTAGTGGACGAGCGGTCGCCCGCGGTTGGAGGGCGTTAGCCGATCGCTTGTCCGCTATTGTGCGTTCGCGATCGGCGAGCTCATTTTTCCCTTTTTTTTAATTCCAACTCTATATATACGACTCGTTACACTTCATTTCATTTGCACCACTTATGTTAACAAGTTTGAATCCCATTAAGGGTACGTTTGATGCCATTCAATAGCCCTGAAAAGAGCTTCATTTCTTAATTATTCCAATGTTTGATACCAATTTGCTTTTTCTCAAAGCCCACTAAACTACACTCGGCCAGCAAAAAGCCCGATGAACAATAATAGCTTTCACCCGATAACTTTTCCAAAAAAAATGCTATGATTATATTCTGCATTCAAAATATTTGCTATAAAAAATTCATCTTTCCAAAAAGAACCTTCTTCTTCTCTACGCCACTTTCATCTCTTCTCAAGCTGCTTCTGGTTCCCAAAATTCAAGCTCTTTTGTTGGATGAAAGCAACAAACAACACTGGACGAAAACACGAGGTTGGATTCTATCTAAATTCAGCTCTGTTAGACCTCAATTTTTGCACGAGAGATTTGATGCGAAGCTTCTTGCCCTAATTTTTGTTTAGCAGATTCACACCATAGAACACGAACTCTGAAAGGAAATTAACTTCAGCCCTAATTTTCAAGGACGAAGCTACAAGTTGGAAGAAGTTTCTTTCTTCTTGTCGCCTTCTGCAACGTTCTGAGTTGCATAGGTAAAAGCTTCACTTCCTGTCAATTCTTACAATTTCTGAGTATGTGTTCATAATAATTCCCTACACGATTTTGTATGGCCTTCTTTGTGCTATAATTTACCTCTCTGAGGAGAAATCAACTTCAGCCCTAATTTTCAACGACAATTTTTTTTTTGTATGGCCTTATCTGTGCTCTCTATCTCCAGAAGAGAGGAGCGGTGCTCTCTCTGAGGTCTACTATTTTTTGCACGGTTCATTGATAGCAATGAATCGACAATTGTTTTTTTGTTTCTCATTTTTAGGCAGATGAATTTTCTCAATTTCTCAATTTTAGGCAGAGGAATTTTCTCAATTGTTATAATGTGTAGTCATGAAATATCCATATATGAATGTTTCTTCTATTTGTGCAGTTGAGTTTGAAATAGCTGTGTGATAAAAAGAATCTTAGTTACTTGCAATGAGTACACAGTTCTTGTCGAACGAGGAATTATTTTTGTTGATTCAGGACATCATTCGTACACACCAACAACAAACCTCTATCATTCTCCATGAGTTTTTCCAACTAAACAATGTCAGTAGGCGGTCGAGCTCAAGCAATCCACGACGTTTGTTTTCTCGTTTAGACCGCATCCCCACCCAAGTGAAGCGTTTAAATAGATTAGTAGGTGTCACTGCCCGTTCTTGCTTAGATAATTTGCGTATGGATCGTAATTGTTTTGGGAGGCTTTGTATACTTTTTAGAGAACGAGCTGGGTTGGAAGATGGAGCGTTTGTTAAAGTGGAAGAGCAAGTAGTAATTTTCTTATGCGTACTAGCACACCATAAAAAAACAGGGTAGTTAGGTTTGAATTTTGGCGCTCCGGGCATACGGTTTCACACTATGTACATGTAGTCCTCAACGCCATCATAAAGATTCATGCTCTATTTGTTGTGAAGCCTACTCCAGTACCAGCTGATTGTGTCGACAATAGGTGGAAATGGTACATGCAATTAGGATTATTAATCTTGCACATACCCACCTTATAATTGTATTAATCCTTTCTATGTGTTTGTTCTGTGTGTCTTGTAGGGCTGTTTGGTGCTTTAGATGGCACATATATCTCTGTGCGGGTAGACATGGCTGAAAAACCAAGATATCGAACTAGTAAAGGGCATATAGCGACAAACACTCTGGATGCATGCACTAGAGACATGCGTTTTACATATGTATTGTCGGGGTGGGAGGAGTCGGCTGGTGATGCACGAGTCCTACGTGACGCTGTGACATGCGACTCTGGACTTAAAGTACCTAGATGTATCACTTCTAGTCAGTTAAAAATAATTCTAGTTTTCACTTGTGTTTATCACATAGTACTTCCTAAACAAGGGTATACATTCTACTAACCATTTCAAATTTACTTGTAGATAACTATTATCTATATGACAATGGATATGCGAATAGTGAAGGATTTTTAACACCCTATAAAGGAGTTACATACCACCTAAAAGAATGGGGTCCAAACACTGAGAGGCCCAACAATCCTCGTGAAATATTTTGTTAGAGTTTGTATACTAGAAATCACGTTTCGAGTGATTGAATACTGTAAAACTCTTATTTTATTTTCCAATAAATAAAACAGATTATTTTTTGTCATAATGTTGTTATGTTTTACATTTAATAGATGTTAATGCATGTTTAAATGTATAAGTTAACTTAACAAAGTCTAAGTCTTTGTTTTAGTAGACCGGTTGTGGGCGTCGTCCACATTAAGGTAATACGGTCAGTTCTAAACAAAGAAAAATATGAATTTCACAACCTAGTTGGAATTTGACTATCCAACGAGAAAGGTTGCAATGGCAGTCCGCGTATTTCTAAGCCTTACTGAAATAAGATGGCATTGGTGTGGTATAGCACTGAACGGATCTAACAGCAAGACTTGCCTTAGGCTATCTACTGAAAGGCGAGGTCTTGATAAATATTTATTTCTTAATCAATGTAGGTTAGCATTGAGCATACGGTATTGATTATGCACTGCTTTGACTTATCAAATGGTGCGGGTTTTTCGTAACCCAATTATCTTGATATATTGGGTAGTGGTGATCAATATCTAGCGGTGCTAGGATTGCTATTATATTGAACCGTGCGCGAGCTGAGTCTCGTTTGATAATGTCCTCAAGAGGAGCGCGAAACAAGGTTTTATTATTCGGAACCTAGCTAGTTGGAGTGTGATTACTCTATGAATAATAAATAAGCGTTTCATGCTAAGTCCACTCTTGGAATTAATAAGAAGTTAATTAATTAAGTCAATAACAGACAATAATTAATTAATGGACATTTTAATCTTAAGCGCAGGAAATGAAAGTTAAACGGAAACCCGGATTACTTGTAATTTCGGATTTGGATGGGGAGAGTTCAATATTACTTCTGTAGTGGCTGCTCGTAGTATTCCAATTATAACTTATATTAAATTGTGGGTTCAATTTAATTAGTAAAAAGTAAATTGGATTAGCCTATATCCAAAACCTTCCATAGATCCCTGTCTGTGCCCAAAAGGAACTTAATATAAATAGGAGAATAAAGGAGACAGAAATAACACAATTTTCATTATTGTATTTTTCAAAAATTTCAGCCCCTTCAGCTGTAGGAATTTTCGAATTCCTCTCCTATTCCAAAAAGGATTTCTTCTGTCTTCTTTATTTAAGTCCTAGTATTCTAGTAAGATCAACCCACACTGATATTGGGATACAGTTCGGGAACCAGAGAGAAGATTTGTGGTCTAGTACTCAAAGCATCACGTGGAGAAGAAGCTAGCCATCTTCAATTCTTTGGAGAATTATTTAGGTATTTTCTGCTCCGTAGAAAAGCATGTTTTAGGTTTCAATATTCTTAAAGCATGATTAATTCAAGTTATGAGCATGATACATGTGATAATTACGCGAATAGGTTTTGTCTAAATAATCTGCTAAATAGATCTGATTATTATGTGATTGTTATTTATGCGAACGCTTCCGCTGCCAGTTCCATCATATTTAACATGCGGCATACGAGTGCAAGAAATGTTATTGAAAGGGCATTTGCGGTACTTAAAATGCGCTGGGGGATTCTCCGCAGCTCATCATTCTACCCGATAAAAATACAAATTAGGATGATTATGGCTTGTTTTCTGCTACATAATTACATTCGAGGTGAGATGACTGTAGATCCAATCGAGGAGTTAGTTGACAACAATGTGAACGACATTGGATTGCAAGAGGAGCATGACAATTCAGTGTATGTAGATTCTATTGAACCAACGCCTCTATGGAATGACCTACGGGATCAAATTGCTGCTGAAATGTGGGTGCGTGGGGCATATTTATTTGTAGTGTTGATAAGCATATCCCCTGTTTTTTTACATGCACAATATATACACATTTGCTACCAATGTCCATCTTTAAATCAATTTGTGACAAATATATTGTATATCGTATTCGATACAGGATGAAGTCCCACGGAGTTCATGATCGGCATGATGCCCCACAGTGCCGATGTGGGCAAGGGAAGATGGTGGTTCGATGTAGCGGGAAATTTTCCAATAACCCTGGCCGTTACTTTGCATATTGGCTTTTGCATTTTAGTTTCTACTAACTTATGTATCTAAGTGATGTTGATCCACAAACATTAAAGCTATTTTTGACAGCTTCAGCAGCTTTATTTATCATATTTGTATTAGTTTTGATGCTAAAACTTTGTCATTGTATTGCATATGTTATGCAATTGGATGGTTAGTATAGCTCGACTCACAGTTTTAGAATTCTGGTTTCACACTCAATTTTGGTTTGTGTTGATGTTTTGGCAGTCTTAACACTTCATCTCTCCATATGAGTGTTCTTGTTTTCAGAAAAAGATGAATTGACCATCATAGATTTATTATTTCCTGTTTCAGCTTTCAAAATTTATTCACACACTCATAGCGATAACTTCCAGATTGTGGCTATTTATGTTCAGTCTCCGGATAAAAAAAGTATTTGCATGATTTCAAAACTTGTTGTTTTGATATGAACTTGATTTTCTCCTCTTCATTCCAGTAAAGCTATGCTGAGATGATGATTGAATTCTTGATGGATATTGTAGAATGTGGGATAGTACCTTCAAATTGTGCAGTGCCATATATAAGAATACAATCACCTTGGCTTGAATTATCAGCTTTGTAGCCTTTCCATCATTCATGACTTGTCATCTATTAGCACATGTAGCTACTCTACCGTGAGTTTTGTATTGTGGCGTCTTTTTCCTCCAGTTGTGAAGCCTTTTCAAGTTAAAGACTACTCTACGGATACATCCAAAACTAGGCAAGTCATATTTCACAAAAATTACATTGATTCGTCAAGTCGAGTCTCAACAAATCCATAGAGTTGTCCCTCAATCCAAAGTTTATCAATGATGTCCATGTTTTGAATAATAAGAAAATCAGTGTACCTTTGAAGTGATAAATGACAATTTTACATAAGCTTTATTAAAGTGTTTCTAAAAAATTCTTATACTCCCTCTGTCCCATTAAAAATGAAACGTTTTCCTTTTTGGTCTATCCCATTAAAAATGAAATGTTTCTAAAAATGGAAACAATACTCTCTCTACTTTTTCTTCTCTCTTACTTTACTCTCTCTTCATTAACTCACAAAACAACACTACATAAAATTTCGTGCCAAAAAACAAATGTTGCATATTTAATGGGACGGAGAGAGTAATATTTTATGAAGTAAAAAGCATGAAAGTAAAGAAACTTTAACTGTGTAATACTTGGCTTTTCTATAGCTAGGTGTCAGCATATCCTCAGACATGGTTTTGAAGCACAATATTTATCCATGCCAATAATTAGTGATTTAAAATCAAAGTTAGAATAATTTTCATGTTGAATTATTCTGTACTTAATTTCATCCTTTTAGATATATAAATATGGAGTAATGTTTGTCAATTATTCGATATACACTCATCCAAATTCAAAGAAAAATATTAGCTCCTACTTGGTATGGATCCCACTAAAGCTCAACATGAGTATTTCTACCATGGTGGGTGGACACCTGAAATGGATAGCATAATACTCAGTAGTATTCCGAGAGAGAAGCAAGCGCATAATTTTGTGGGCACTGTCCCTCATGTGGAGTTCTTGTACGAGGCTGAGGCAACTCTTGAAGAGGATATTGGTGTGCAAGTCAATAGGGATGACATCTACAATCGTATGCTATTTCTGGAACGTCGTTATCGGGCCTTCAAAGGACTTGTTGAGCATGCAGGTACAAGGTGAGATAAGCCAACGAATAAGGTCTTTGCTTCAGAGAAAACATGGACTGCTATTTTGAAGGTGCAATACAATTACTTTTTGTGTTTGAACCATCTCACATTATAATGTATTAGTTTTTGTCATATGACCTTTGTTATATCTTTTGGCTGACGAATTTCTTGGAGCATACACTATTGATGGCGAACCCGAATACGAGCAAATGCAAATGTGGTTTGGTGGTGAAGGTTTAAAGCTGGAAAATAATGAAGAAGTCATCACCATTTCCGACACCACTTTGGAAGCTGATTTTGATGACACAACCCGTTTGGGTAAAGCACACCTTCGTGGGCAATCTTCTTCAGCAGCTGGTAAACAAAAGGGTAAGATGAATCCACGCAAGCTTTTCGACGGTGTCGGAAATGCCTCTGACCGCGAATCTACTAATGGCAAAGGAACAACTAGATCATCAGCTACTTCGTGTGCTTCATCTAGCCCGAATGCACCTTGGCGTCTTTCGTATGAATGAAATCAATGTCCAACATGCAACTTTCCATATGTAATATTAGGATATCCATTTGGATAATAAGTCACTATGACATGCTATTTTCTTATGCATATGTGTGTAATGTGGATGTTGTAAGATATGTACTCGTATTTGAATGTAAGATTTCTGGACTCATGAACTTCTAAAAGTAGAATGTAAGCAATTCCACTATAATGACTATTCTTAGTGCTTCTTACATCTTTGTAACTAGTACCATTTATGCTCCTATGTTCTCTCCTGCAGCAACTTGAGTTGAATTCACCTAAGAGAAGATCATGGCTTTATATATTCCTTTGAAAGAAGTTTGTGTATTCTTTAATTTACATCACTTTGCTGGGTGTTGAAGGCATGATTTAATTTCGTAAAATAATGTCTTAATGCCACATGATTATTGCTTTCATTTGAGCCAAATATGCTGGTCTGCTTATGGCTGGAAAGTGTTGTAAATGATGTTTTTCTTAAATTATCCTCACAGATACCAGCTGGTTTGCTTAGGCTGATTTCCCATGTTAAACTATTGGAACAGTTGTTTTCAATCTCTACCACTAAGATGATTCCTTATGCTTCTATCTCTAGTGCAACACATAGTTCAAGTTTTACTTTATCTCATAGATTCCGTATATTGCTATACCTAGAGTTAGTAACATGTTTGTGTTGTTCCTCAAAATAAGGGAGGATGAACTCTTTAAGCTATCACAAGCTTCGAACAGCTGAAAAAGTCCGAGCCACTGACAGAACGCATAGAAAAGCTACTGATTATGAGTCCAAACTTGCAATCCTCTATGGTGGGAGCATGAACATGAGCAAGTTACAATAAGATCTTGATGCCATTAGAAAAGAAGCTCAGGTAAATGCCAAATAACATTCATGATGCTTATAAATGTTTCCTAGCAAATACTCTTCTCTCTAGTGATTGTATCTATGGCAAAAAGCCACTGCTGCAAGTTGCAAACAAGTAATGTGATCAACTATCTACAATGTCATCAATAATTTTCAGATTATAGTAGATGTTAAATGCTGAACACCAAAAATAGTAGATGCTAAATACAGATCATATATTACCCAAAATAATTGGAGTTGGAGGATTACAGATCTAAATTATGTAATTATATCAACTCCAACAAAAATTGAATGCCAATGTTTTAGGCTTACACACCAAAAGCTAAACATACATCTACATAGACAATGGAGTTAGAGGATTACAGATTCCTACCCACCAAATAGTTTTAGGATTACACATAAAAAGCAAATTACCATTACCAGAACACATTCTTATCACACAAAACAATATTTGATCATCACCTACATCCTTGATCAAGTGTGCTTCTCCAACATACGCACCACATACGTATGACGAAAAGCTTTAGGAAGAGACATGAACAAGTCCAAGCGTTGCACCTTCTGAAGAATTATCCCAGCGCCATCGAGCTGCTGCCCAAGAGTGAGGCCTTGAATATCTCTGAAAATTGCAAAAACTTCCTTCCTTGATTTGCTAACATCAAACTCATAGCCAATCCTATTGGTTAACTTATCAAGCCTTGAGTTAATGTCTTCATTACTTTTAGCAAGCATCTCCAGAAGGATATCAGACCTATCAATGACCTTACGCTTCTTGTTCTTTTTCTTAGCTGACTGAGTTTCGGTTTCGTGATTAGTGCCACTTGCACTTTGATCCAGGTCTTGAGGAGAGTTCTTATTTTGTGGATTAGCACCAGAAGGTGCACCAGTACTTGCAACATACTCACTGTCTCCACTTTCATGGTTTGGGATACCATTCGGGGCAACTTCTTTAGACATATTAGCCCTGTTGCAGTAGTGCCTATAGCACGATCTTTTCCAAAGATCTCCTTCCATGCATCCCACATAGGCCATGACTTGAAACGCATGTTGCAGGTTTCCTTATCCGCCTAACACCACAATAGTAAACAACGAAATTTGATCAAATGTTATTTACTGTCCATGTTATAATTTCAACGAAAAAATATAGCATTCACATAACCATCACGATACATACCCTAATGATTTGTTCCCACTGGTCATTGTCACAGTCAAACTTGTAGTCATTATGCAGGTTGAAGCCTACACCGCTTCGCCCGAGGATTCCACAAAGAGAGTTGTAGCTTTTTTTCCATTGGGAAATCTTGGATGTGATATGGGGGCTTGCCTTCAAGTCAGTTCGAGGGAATTCACGCTTCAACGCCTCTATAATACGAGACAGGTAGCCACCACGGAACCGTTATCCGCTTTCCATCCATTGACAACGTGACAGCAGCACCTCTTCTTCACGAGGAGACCAGCTTCTACGAGTACGATCAATCGTCAGTTTGAGTGCCGCCCTCCCCTTGTTTAGGCCTACATCAATTATAATCATAACACATCGAAGCCCCAGGCATGCTACTAACCAAATCATGTATAAAAGGGAAGTTCAAAACTAACTAACCATTTTGAGTCTGATCTGGATCGTCATTGTCACAGGATATGTAGGAGTCTTCCATGGTTAACGAACTTACAAGAAAGTTAAAATGTTGAGGGTCATACTTGGTTTTATTTTATTGCACAAACACAACTTTTTCTGAATGTTGTTATACTTTGACTCTTTGAGATGGATGAAAGAATGTATACATTAGTGAGAATTTGATAGAAATACGATAGAGATATTAACATAACAACTAGAAGAGACATACAAGTGCAATACATATCAGAAGGTGAAAGAGACATACAAGTCCGATACAAATCAAACTCCATTAATTCAGTCACAATTCAACCAAAATATTACAAGGTGTGTCAGCTTAACAAACTATACACAAAAACATATTTTACTCAAGTGACATCAAGCTTTGGTCAAAATTTAACCAAATTATATTTTACTCGTGTGACATCAAGCTTCGAAAAATTGTACATTGTATATACTCCAATATTTCTTCATACTTCTCAATTTTTTCCCTAACCAATTTTTGACATCTAGTTTAGATGAGTTACTTCAATATTCAAGAAAATATTCAGCAAAACTTGTAGGAAGAAGAGAAGAGTGAAATACCTGTTGGTAAACCTCTTGATTTCTCAGATTTGTCCGCCGCTGGAGTGAAGAGTTGGGAATGTCGGCTGTGCTTATTTTGTCTCCCGCTTATGTTGATCTAGGGTTGTGAAGGGTAAATTGGAGCCACAACAAAAAAGCGAGTGTAAATTAGGGAATATACTATCATGAATAAATTCTCCCACTTGTATCAAACGCATGTTAGCAATTCTGAAATATATTCAGAATTGTATCAAACGTGTGTATATAAACATACTCTAAAAAATATGGATTCTTTTCATAAATATATTCTAACTTTTCAGCTTCTATTATAGGCTATCAAACATACCCTAAGCGGCAACATTAGAAAGCTATCCACCAATGGATTATAGCACAGTAGACGACGCGGAGTTGTGGTGACTTTGAGACCACGAGTGCAAACTACACCATCCGTTGGAATACTTTCGGCCTTATTACGCAATCCCAATCGAGCAGAATTAATCGTATTAAGGGCGGGTTCATAACACTTGTGATGAAACAAAAAAAAGAGATAAGAAACAGGATTGATTGGATTTCAAAGCTTTAAGTTATTTACGACATTCTAAACAACAAAAATCCGGACCCCCCACTTCTAGTGATACAAAACCTAGAAGTACAAGGATTAGTTAAGACCAACGACGCAAAATACGTAGAAGGATATATCGGCAAAAAAGTCAAGAGCATTTAGATCCATACCTGTAAAAAATAATGGAGACATTTTTACATACAATTACTTGTATATTAAACCTAGTGTGGTTGAGTGACATGAAGCTCAGTTCTTTATTAATCAAAATTATAAGGGATCGATCTCTATCTTTGGATATAAAATAGTCTTAAATCATTGGGTCAACTGTCACATCTTTCGAAGTATTTACAAATCAACACATAGAATTGTCATTGGGCCACCAATAAATAACCTTAAATCCTTGGGTCAACTGTTTTATCTTTCGAAGTACTTGCAAATCAAAACAGAGAATTGTCTCAAGTCTGCTAGTGAATACCCTTGGCCTAATAATAAAAAAATTAGTACTAAGGAAAGATACTGGTATTAAAAAAATAATAACCCTTTGTTATCATGGATTAATTATCACTCGTGAAAAATTCGAAAGCTTAGAGGACACTTCGGTGGACAAGCCTCTTTTTTTTTTCACAGCCACAAAAAATTGTCCACATCAAAAAAAAAAAAAACTTGTCCATAGCAATAGTGGACACGCCCAAGCCATAAATCACATTATTTTATCAATTATTGACACAAATCACATTATATTATCACAATTCAGAATATTTTATCACAAAAAATCGAAAAAAATTAGTTTTCCGGCCACCGCAGCCGCCGGCGCCCCACAATAGGGAGCCGCGGGCAAAGCCGGGGCCCTACCCCAGCCGACTACCCACCGGTGGCCTGCTGATGTGTCCACCTCAATAGGGAGCCGCCGCGGAGTCGGCTGCCGCCCAGGCTCCCCCATGTGGATGCTCTTAAAACCCTCATTTCAAACGTTAAACTAAAACCCTTAGCCCCCAAACAACATCCTCTGTATTCTTCCGCCAGAAACTCCATCAAAATCTTAAGACTAAAACCCTAACAAAATCTCATGATTCGCAACCATACATTCTAAGAACAACAGACGGATTAAGAAGAACAAAAAATGGCGGCTTCAAGATTATTTATCTTTCTAGGCAACTCAATCCTCCGCCATCCTCGCAGTTTTTCACAACCCCCACTCCTGAAATTGAACATACCATGCCTTCCCCATTCCCTCCGCATCAAGCGCTGCATCTCCTCCGCTGTCACGCTCGAATCCGAGACTCCTGCTCTCTCCGATGATGCGATTTCTGCCCACCCGTGGCCGGAATGGGTTAATTTTATCGACCAATTGAAGGTCAAAGGATACATTACTCAGAACGCCGGAGCTTCGGAAAACGGCGGCAGTACAGATGAAGAGAGTGCTGCTGTCTACAAGGAGTTGACGTTGGTCAAGGACGCGTGTATGAGCTTTGCGCGTGACCGTTTCGACATTTTCAAGTAGCTCCTTTTTTCCTTGGCCTATCAATTCGTTATGGCTATGTAAGTAGTGTGTTGAAGAGTATATTTCGTTATGGTTTTCACTTTTCAGGTTGTTGCGGACTTCAGATATTCAAGCGATAGTAGAGCAAGGATGTCCTAGTGTCTTCAGAAAACCGGTTAACTCCGCTAAAAGGTTGAGGGCACATCTACAAATTGATGAAGGAGATGTAAGTTTATACTTGTGATATGTAAGTTTTTGTTTATTCGGGAAAAAATTGAGGGAATCAGTACTTTTAAAGAGGATTTATCATTTATGTTTTGGTCTGGAATATGGATGATTGCAGGTGTGCAGTTCCTGCAGTCTTCGCAGTTCATGTGATAGAGCATATGTTTTGCTAACTGAAACTGAAGCTTCTGCACGTACAGTAGATGTAGTTCGTATGTTAATGAGTTTTGCATTAGACCCACTTGTTGTTTCTGGAGAAGTAGAAGATAAACCCGCAGGTAGGGAGCTTGTCGAATCATCAGCTAGGAGATTGCTCTCAGAGTTGGTCGAGCTTAGCGAAACACCTGCTGACCCTGAACTTCCAAAGCCTGCCTCTGTAGTCCATCAAAAAAAGAAGCAGTTGCAGTTTGATGATTCACCAGATACTGGAAGCTCTAAAAGTATAGATATGAAACCAGGAGATTGGGTGTGCACTGAGTAAGAACTAAGGAGAAACGTTATATTCTGAATTTTTTTTAATCACTTTTGCTTAGTATAATAATTTTTTAACTGTTTGGTTTCTTGTGTCTCAGTTTGCATTAACTGATAAATTTATCCAAGTGTAGACATTCTTTGTTGCACATATTTGTCAAGTCAAGTATTAGTACTAGCCGATGATACCATAAAATTTCTAGAACTGTACCAGTTTTGTTAACTACTTTCAAAAGAACTGGTTGAACCTCTCTGATGTGGTTTTTCTGTATGCTCTTGATACTACAATCGCTATCATACATTAGAGACTACACTGATTAGTTCCTGTTCTTCTGATGAAACTAGTGCCGATGTAGATTATTGAGTTATTTGTGTTAAGTTAATTTGCTTATAACCTACTGAACTTTCAACACTTTTTTTTTTTTCATACCTAGTTTAAAATCTGCCTGTAGGTTACACAACTATTGATTTTATCTTAATTTGCAACCATAGAAGACTCTGGTCAACGTTCATGCCAACATGGATAGCTCGGAAATTGACGTGGGAAAGTATCCGATGCAGTGGCGTCATTTTATTTATCATTGATCATTCCATGCCAATTTTCTGTCTATCCATGTCAGCACAACCATCAACCAGAATCTTTTATGGTTGCAAAATCAGATGAATGCAATGGTTGAATAATTTACAAGCAGATTTTAAAGTATGCAAAACCAAAAAGTTCTTTTTATATAATACTTCTTCTGGTTTTAACATAGTTTCAGTTTTTTGTTCTATTCCAATCTATTGGTGGCTAAAGGTTCTTCTTGTCACCATATTAGTCTCTTATGTGTTTGGAGTTTGGAATGTTGACATCGTTATGAGTTCATCTTTCGGTGGGGTCAGTTGTAAATAGGTCATTTGTAATGTCTAACAGTTCTCTTCTGCTGTGTATTCTTAAAGTTTCAACTAAGTGATACATTGATATATTCTTCCTGCTGTTCTCTATGTGTTTTGGTTGGTGAACTTCCTGTCCGGAAGCATTTGAGTTTACTTTGGCAATTCTGATTGCATTTACCACAATCTACCAACAGCTATTCTCACTAATTCTTCAAAAATATTGAAATCCCTAGCATAACATCATTGTACATACCTATCAATTTCAGGTGCAATTTCATGAACTTTGCTAGAAATATACGCTGTCTCAAGTGTAAAGCAATTGGACCCAAGGGCAGCAGCATGTCTACAGGTAGAGGTGGTGTTGAAATGAAAAAGGGTGATTGGAATTGCGCTCAGTAAGTCCTAAGTTTCTGCTTCCTTGATTCCAAATTGATGATTTGATTATCTAATTTGGCCATACTGGTTATATTTTATAATCTTACAAACTTGACTACTGTTTCTGCTAGAAATTGTGAACTATGTATTATGTTTGTAGTTTGTACATCATACGTTGTGCATATCTGTCATCATAAAAGACAATGTGCAATGATTTGGAGTGGTAATTATATGTGGAGTCATGCATGTGCCCGAATTGGGATGCAAATGAATGAAACTCGCATTAGCTATGCGAAGCTTGACCCTGTAAAACTTATTTAATGAGGCATAACAAGATTAACAAACTCTGTATTCACAAGATTTGGCTCGTCAAGCTTAGAGCTGGTTCGTCAGTCTGCTTGAGATTGAGCAATATATGTAGGTAAGCACTATTAGAATTAAATTATAGTTTTTGTAGATATACCTTACAAAGAGAACTGATTTTGTATTTATTCTTACCTAAACTGTATAGTTAATTTTTTGAATGATTGATGAATATTTTAATTTAGTATGTTATGTATTAAGCTCAGCTGAGTTTGGACTTGGCTTAATAATGAGTTCAGCCAAGCTACTTGGCTTGGCTTGGCTCAATTTGGCTAAAACCTTACCGCAATACTATGGTTATGAACTAATCCAGTAAAACCAAATGTTTAGCTGAATCGTTAGTATGAATCAGAAATATTAAGGCAAGGGCCTTTATGGAAGCTGCCCTGTTTCACGGGTATTATGTATTGACACTTTTTATGCAGCAAAAAGCTCAGTTGGGATACCCATTATGGTGTCTGGATTGTCTTAATGTTTTGTATCATTATATGGTAGTTTTCATGCAATCGATGTTTTGGTATGTCGACGGGATGATCTCGTCATATGGCTCATGCATTAACTTTTTGTATTCCGATGCCTTCTATGCCTTCCAATTGCACTAAATTGATTTAAAAGTTATAGTGCTTGCTGCTCTGCATGGGGGCCTTGGGGCCAATAAGATATGGTAGATTTGGTTCGATGCAGAAATTAGATGGTTTTAATTTATAGAAATTTAAAAATGATAGATTTGGTGAAGGGTTCTAAAAGATAAATTTAAGCCGGAGTTAAATTCATATGTGGTGCTTGGTTGGCAAATGGCAAGGGGATCCCTCCTGAATTACTTTAATTGATGTTCCGAATAGATTGATTGACAAGGCAAAGGTGATGTCACTACTGAAAGGTTTAATTATTGGCGCTGACTATGATACTTCACACAAAAATCTTGATTTAAGGGAATCTAGTCTTGGTTGTTAAAGATTCTTGGCATCTTGGGCTGAGAGTTAAACCCCGTCCTCCAATAGATGATGGTGGATTCTGGTTAATGGTCATGTTTTCGACAAGAATAATTGAATAGGTCAGGTTTGGGATGCCTTTGTGAATAATGCGTCAGCCTACCCCAACCAGATTTGCTGCCCCTGGAATAAGCTTTACAGTGCATTACATTGTTATCTTGCTAGTCAATTTTTGGGTGCTTGGGTATCACTCTTTTGGCTGGTGGTTTAATTTTCTGTCTTCCTGTGATTCAGATGTTCCTTTATGAACTTCGCAAGCAACAGGCAGTGTTTCCGTTGTCAAGGACCACGTCCCCCGAGGCAACTAAAACCTGGGGACTGGGAGTGCTCCAAGTAAGTCCAGTCTATTGCAAGTGCATATTTAGCCTAGTGTTTTGATCGATGAGGTTGATTTGTAATGCGTTGCTTTCCTATGTGCAGCTGCGATTTCATGAATTTTAGCCGTAACACCGTCTGCAAGTCATGCAGGCGTGAACGCCCCCTGGGTTCTGCAATGGAAGATGATTTATACACAAGGAAGCCTTACTAAGTCTAGTTTAGAATTGCCAAAGCAGAATACAACTGCTGAAGATGGTTTGTGTTCTTGGTTCCAAGGTGATATATATTCCTGCAAGGTTTACGTTGGTGGTCTTCAGATAGTCTTAATCACCATATTTTCTTCTATGGATTTATTATGTGATGTAACAACAGATTAGTCTTTCCCAAAAGAAATACTAGTACTATAGTTGAAAGAGAAGCTACTGAAATGGAACGACCAGCTTCTGTTTGCTCTGCCCTTCCTTACGCTGAGGGTTTTCGAGTACCCTTTGTTTTAATAGTTGAGCTATTAAGTTATATCATTATTTAACCCAAATTCGTATTTATATAAAAATACTATGTTAGTACTATTAGTTTCGTGCTATTTGGTTTCACAAAAGCCTCAATACTCAATAGTCCAAAAATCCTCATGATATTAAGATAAGGCAGGGCCATATATATAGACTCCCAAGTTACATAAATATTCATCATTCATTTCATATCCAAAATTTTGCGAAGGTAAAAAATGGCTTCCTACTTTTCGTGTCCACCATTTCTATCACTCCCAAAAACAAGAGGCAATTACTACTCTACAACTTCACAATCAGTACTTCCCTCCCCAACTCAGCATGTCATCTGTGCAAACTCAGCAGAGCCCGCGGAGCCAACTGAATGGATTGCTTCGACGTTGACGAGGCGGTCCGGCATCGGCGCGGGTCTTGCTTTTCTCGCTGCTGGAGTCGTTTCTCAACAATCACAACGCACAAGGTATGATTCCAGTTTTCTTAATTCAACACTTCACAACACTGCATTTGATAACCGTCTATACATTCACAACACTGCATTTACGGTTATTTACACTAATTTATTTAACTTTTCCTACTATTTTCTTATTGTACGTGCCAACTTACAAATTAACGTATAAATTACTCTATTTTATTTTATTTTATTTTGCAGAATGTGTGTGTTCTGATGAAAAATTAATGTGGAAAGGGATGGAACATGCGGAGTCATTTTATTTATGGCCAATTATGTCATGTTTCTGTTTCGACTATATATTCCAATAAATAGATATGCAAAACAAGAAAGAAGTAAAAATTTGGTAATAGTAATGCAGTTCAGTAGTACTCAAATTAAGATAATTTTTTAAATCAATTTCGATTCAACCAAGAAATTCACTTGTTAATTAGCCATCTCTCGTAAAGGGATTTTTTTTTTCACGGGAGAGAAACTAGAACACTTTGGTAATTGATGGTTCAATTTGTTTTGGGTCATTTTGCAGAGATGTTGAGAAGGAAGAAGAGGTCGTATTGCCAAACGGCATAAGGTACACAATATTTTCTTGTGTTAATGTTATGATTCCTTGATCAATAAAACTTAGACATGACATTAGAGACATATACATTTTGACACTCAACGAAGACGTTTTTGATAAGTTAGGTATTATGACGTGAGAGTGGGAGGCGGTTCTAGTCCGCGGA
This sequence comes from Salvia hispanica, assembly GCF_029641045.1. Taxonomy (NCBI): domain Eukaryota; kingdom Viridiplantae; phylum Streptophyta; class Magnoliopsida; order Lamiales; family Lamiaceae; genus Salvia; species Salvia hispanica. The sequence goes on from NC_142696.1 coordinate 44,055,279, forward strand.
GAGGGGAGTTGGTGGTGATCAATGCGAAGGGAAGGGTGCAAGGCAGCGGAGAGGTGTTTATGGACAGATGTGAAAATAGAGCAATGGGTGTTGTGTTGGGGTCAAGGCCTTATGGTAGAGGCATGTGTGAAGGTTTGGAATATGCATTCAGAGACATGAAAGTAGGCGGGAAAAGGAGAGTGATCGTTCCACCAAATCTGGGGTTCGGAGAAGAAGGTGCCGATATGGGTGAAGCTCTCCAAATTCCTCCCTCAGCCACCCTTGAATATGTCGTTGAACTTCACAATGTTTTGAGTGCACCGGCCTGATATACAACTCATACATATATCTACATTTCTTGTACTTGTTCAAGAGGGGCAATGCTATTTGTTTGTTTGTTTTTGTACATTGAAACAAGGGTATGTCAACAAGTAAAATATGACAAACATAATTGATGTTCATATTGTTCCATCCTAAAATCAATTAGCCTATGAGACTAATATCCTTAAAACTTGACTAATATCCGTCAAAGTTCAAACCTTAGTCTGGATATATTGTTGCGTGCTAGGCTTGCTGAATTGAAGTTCATATGGTTCCATCTTAAATTCAATTGGTCTATAAGACTTATATCCCTCAAACTTGAAACTTATTTCTTGGGTCAATAATTTTTAAAAGGGCATGATATGTTGTTGTTTGGATCAATCATTTTTTTTAGTTTCAATCTAGATATACAGTTAGTTAAATTTGACCTATAGTTGGTGACTTGCACTAATACAATGATAGAAGTCCATAGATATCCATCTTAAAATCCTTTGGTGATAGAGGATAAATCCATGAAATTTATATAATAATTTCAATTCTCGCTTTATATTAATATGAGATATTGTTATAATTATTTTAATTTCATTTGCCGAGACATAACATAACTCAAACCACGTAAATATCATGTACTCCGTATGTGCTTTTATCCTATCCAAATATATTGTAATATTGAGCTGTCATCATCTTCAGCACACTTACACATCATTGCTTTAAAATATTTTCTGTAAGCGTTTACTATTGAAGAATTTAATACTACTGACTAAGCAATAATTCAACTAAGTGCTCAAATTGATTTTTAGTAAGACAATATTTAACATTTCAATAGTCATTTATTACTGAATGAATCCTCTCATTGATAAGTGATAATTTGACCAAGTGTTGAAAATTGAAATTGATTTTTCAGTACTAAATTTTATTACCGATATACTGTCAAATATCCGACTACTATTATAACAGGAAGAGTCAAATCCTTTTCAAAAGGTTTCAAATTGTGTATATTGCACTAACCCTTGCAAGAGACCAACGACCAGTTTATTTTAGGATCCGTTTCAAGGTAGATAATTCATCTATTTTAGAGTTTGTTCTTATCATATTTTGTTTATTTATCTTCTTATTAATGTAAATGTGCCCAAGCAATATATACTTAAAATAAAGTACTAAGTAATTTGTTTATGAAATAATAATAAATAAATACTCCCCTGTTCCAAGCTACTTGCTCCATATTCCATTTCTTATTATCCTAAACTACATGTTCTAGTTTTTTACTCCCTCCGTCCCGGATAATTTGGGTCACTTTGACCGGGCACGAGTTTTAAAAATTATAATGAAAAGTGAGTTGAAAAAGTTAGTGGAATGTGGGTCTTACCTTTATATATTAGTTTTATAATAAAATGTGAGTAGGAATAAGTTAGTGGAATATGGGGTCCACTACCAAAAATGGTAAAAGTGAAGTGGGACAAATTATATGGGACGGACCGAAATGGAAAACTGGGACGAATTATCTGGAACAGAGGGAGTAATTTTTTAGCAAAAACTATATTTATCTCTCTTTCTCTTACTTTATTCTCTCTTATTTAACCTTTAAATATCAATTTTTCAAATCTCGTGCTCAAAAGAAATGCATTTGCTTGCGACATAGAGCACGAAACAAAGCACAAAAACACCAAATACGCTAAACATCCATATGTATATGTATTTCAAAAACTAATTACTCCATTCGTCCCACAATAGGAGTCACATTTTGCCATTTCGGATCGTCCCATAATAAGAAACACATAAATGGTAAGTAGATCTCACATTCCAATAACTCACTTCACTTACTCCCTCCATTCCACAGTAATAGAGACATTTCATTTTGCGCACTCACTTTGGAAAAATAATTATAAATAGTTAAAGTGGAAAAAAAAGTAAAGTAAGAGAGAGAATATTGTAGATAAAACTCTTTTCTACATTATTCCCTCTCTTAGATAAGACTCTTCTCTATATTATTCTCTCTCTTACATTACTCTCTCTCCACTTTAACTATTTAATATTATTTTTTTAAAATAAGTGTAGAAAATGAAATGTCTCTATTACTGTGGATGGAGGGAGTCCATTTTATTGTAAAACCAATATAAAATAGTCGGCTCCATATTCTACTAACTTTTCCAACCTACTATTCTTTACATTACGTAAAACTCGTGTCCACGTCAAAGATGACTTCTATTGTTTGACGGAGAAAGTATCATTTATATTTATTTCAATACTATAATTTAAGTCAGAACATATTTATTATATCAATTACATATGCTAGGGCATATTTACGTTGAGAAAAACATAAAGTACTTGCATTTCAAGATGCATTTTTATCATAAATAAACTACACCGGATTAAATTGAATAAGACTGAGAAAAAAAAGAAAAGAGTAATAAAAAGGGGTAAATAGTAAAACGGTATTTGACTCATTTAACTCCCTCCGCTTCCCACCCTTTTACCACTCCTTCTCTCCTCTGTTCATTTCTCACCCTCAAAACAGAGGAAAAGAGGAAACCCCAAAGCCAAAAACAGAGGCGAAAAAAAATAAAACTCCCAAAAAAATAAAAAAACCGCTACAAAAACGAAACCCCACCTCAGAAAAATGGAAAAATAGAGCACTAGAGATTCTCAACAAGTATCATTTCACTGCTCTATCCTCTCTTTTTTATTCCTCTTTTCCTTCATGAACCCTTCAGATCTCTCTTCTACTCATATGCATATGCAAATGTTGAGCGATTACTTGCTTCTGGGTGAGTTTGTGTGATTGTCGAAGCAACTTCTTCCCTCTTTTGTGCGGGTCGGTTTTACAATGGCTGTGGAGTCGAGTGCTGCTGGTAATATTGAGGTTTCTCCATGGCTGAAATCGATGGCGGTGGCTCCAGAGTACCATCCCTCTCTCGCTGAGTTTCAAGATCCAATCGCCTACATTTTTAAAATTGAGAAGGAGGCCTCCAAGTATGGTATTTGCAAGATAGTTCCCCCTGTCCCTGCTGCTCCGAGGAAAACGGTTGTCTCCAATTTGAACAAATCCCTCCTCGCCCGCTCCGAATCGGGCCCCACTTTCACCACACGGCAGCAGCAAGTCGGATTCTGCCCTAGGAAGCACCGCCCTGCCCAGAAACCCGTGTGGCAGAGTGGGGAAAGGTACACCCTAGCTGAATTCGAAGCCAAGGCGAGAAATTTCGAGAAAAATCATCTGAAAAAGTATGCGAAGAAGGTGTTGAGTGCTCTGGACATTGAGACCCTCTACTGGAACGCAATGGTTGATAAGCCCCTTTCGGTGGAGTACGCTAATGACATGCCCGGGTCGGCTTTTGTGGTGAACAAGGGCGGAGGGAAGAAGAGCGAGGGGGCGATGACGGTTGGGGAGACTGAGTGGAATATGAGGAAATTGCCGAGGGAGAATTTGTCGCTGTTGAGGTTTATGAAGGAGGAGATACCGGGGGTGACTTCGCCTATGGTGTATGTAGCTATGATGTTTAGTTGGTTTGCCTGGCATGTTGAGGATCATGACTTGCATAGCATGAACTATTTGCATCTTGGCTCTGGTAAGACATGGTATGGCGTGCCCAAGGAGGCTGCTGTTGCGTTTGAGGAAGTAATTAGGGAGCATGGATATGGTGGAGAGATCAATCCTCTAGGTAACAACATGGTTTTAACTTTTACCCCTTCATGCAGACTTAAGGCTGCTATAATTTGATATATGCTTTTGGTCGCACAAAATCACCATATTCTGCTCAAATTAGGTAAAGTTCTTGAGATAGTAACTACAAAATAGGTGCATCAGCTGACAACAGTGTCGGCATATAATCTTGTATTCTTGCAGTAAGAACATATGATATGGCATAATAGTTTTCTTGTAGTCAATTTCGAACCTATGCATGTTACATATCTTAGAATGATGTGTCCAGGTGTTTGACAGATAACTTAATATTCATTCAGTTACTACAGGATGTTACATATTAGATGTCAGTCATGTCACTTTCTTAATAATGCTCAATTGGTAGGTTTTGTGTTAAAAAAGTTGATGGTAAGGCACTAAGGCTTAACCAGCTTGGTTTGGTAGAACCTGAATAAATTTATATCTAGTTCCAGTTTCATTTGTCAATTAGTTAATTTTTGTTCCTTAAAAGGTAAATGACAGTTACTGACTAGGCTCCTTCTTTTCATTGTTTTATGTTTAGCCAGGTTAAAACTATTCATTGTATTCTAAATTTAGAATATGTAGTCACACCTCTTTTGGGAAATGTTTTAGGATTTATAAACTTAGATTACTTGCTCTATATACTAAAGTGATAATGAGGCCATTTTAGAGCGATTTTTTCCTTATCTGCAAGTATCTTTAATCTTTATTGATTACTATATGTGAACTATGAATTGTGCCATATGTTCTGAGAAATGATAAATGGATAATCGAGTGGAATGGAAACAAATCACTTCCCAAGTTTCTTAAGCACCACTAACTATGAATTACTATCTATCTCAGCCTCAGTTTCTTAAGCACCATAAACCCCCCCCCCCCCCCTCCAATGGCTTGTAGAATGGAAAGAAGCACTTTTGCATTTGTCCCAAAAAGAACGTTGATCAATGAATGGTCTTTTGCTGGCCACTGTAGTAGCCACCTAATAGTATGGTAGTAGCTGCTTCTTCATTTATAGTTGTTGGTGCTCTACATTACAACATATTGACACCTTTAACTGTTAGGTTTGTCGTCCACTTAAGTGGGCCTGAAGGAAAGTGGTTTAGAAAGATAGTTCTAGCTGTTATGGTTAACGAATGAATGAGAGATGACACTCATGAAGCATATTCATAAATGTTACAAATTTTTAACTGCTATTTTCCCTTTTGATTTTTCTCTGAAGGTCAATTAAATTTTCAACTGACAATATCTTTTCTTAAAAATCAGATTGTTTTGTATTTGGAGCTTGGTTTAACTCTCCATATAAAGTTTACAAGTGCATTTTCTTTCAGTTACTTTTGCTACTCTTGGTGAGAAGACCACAGTCATGTCCCCAGAAGTGCTTCTTAATGCTGGAGTTCCGTGCTGCAGGTAACTGTATTTGCTCTGTATTCCCGTGTATCATTTAATGTTAATAGAAGAATATTCGATATTCCTAGATCTTACAAAGAAAAACAATGACAGTGAATAGGCAATGGCATGTCTAGCCTTCCATGTTTTTATTTCCTTACTGTTTAGGGAGTATGATTTGTGTTCTTATTTGAGGAGAAGGATTTAGTTTGTTAACCCCTGGCGCTTAGGTATGTGTTTTTCTTAAATTAGATTATAGTACTACTATTTTATTTGTAGAATATATTGAACATAGGTGTGTGATAAAAGAATGCAAGTACTCTTGAGGACTTAGCTTACTAACAAGACCTTCAATTTTATTTATATCATGCATAACACCTTGCCAGCAGCTCTGGGGAACCTAAAAACTAAACCAAACAGCCTAGCTAACAGAGCCTTACTGGTAGCCCACTAATTCAACATTGGGCACGAGATTTAAGAAAGTGATGTGAAAGAGTTAAGAAGAGAGAGAATAAAGTAGAGAAGTAAAGAGTGAATAAAGGGGAGAGAGAATAAAGTAAGAGGGAAGGAAGATGTTATTTTTTGCCAAAAAAGGAAATGACTCAGTTTAGATGGGACGTCACAAAAATTAATACTCCTACTACAAATCACTTATGATGGAAAGGAGGGGGAAGTTATATACTGCCTAATACCTCCAGCTGAAGGAATGTTCACTACTTGAATAACACTTCAGTAAATTAATTAGTTTCCCCAAAAGATAAATAATTAAACAGTAATAACTCAATTGTATGGCTGTTTACTACCAATTACTGGTCATGATATCTTTACTCCTCCAGTCAGTGGTTACATTGGAGTCATACTTATGCATGTTTGCTTGTGGATTTAGGCTGGTTCAAAATGCCGGAGAGTTTGTAGTCACTTTCCCAAGGGCTTATCACTCAGGGTTCAGTCACGGTAAGGCACTCATCAGAGTTTGTCCTGTTCCAGTATTAAATCCATCAAGTTTGCTCATTTTGCTGTACATAAATATATTCATGATTATAGAGACATGCTTAACTTGCCTATTTGATATATCAATTCTAGGATTCAATTGTGGAGAAGCTGCTAATATTGCTACTCCAGAATGGTTGAGGGTTGCAAAAGAAGCCGCAATTCGTAGGGCAGCTATAAATTGTCCTCCAATGGTTTCTCATTTTCAGTTACTCTATGACCTAGCACTTTCATTATGCTCAAGGTTTGTTTTCTCCTTGAAATTGAATGCTTTTTTGTTTGAGTTTAGCTATTTTGTCCTGAATGTTTATTACTTACAGGCTTGGTCGTTAATTTCTGTCCTGGAAATTTTAAGTTCATAGTTTTTAGTTTTTGATTAATTGTTTAAAATATTTCTGACTTATTGTACCAATCATGTGTGTGTGTTTGTGCATGTTGAGATTGTAGTGCTTTTGTACTTATAAGTTACAACCTGTTTTCTATGGTCAACTGGGTTTTATTTTCAGCATATTTGTGTCTAGGTCCTTTTAACTCCCCAGCCGGTCCATCATCATCATCATCATCATCATATTTACCTTACAAGCTTATTATTTTCACCTTCACTTCTGTTGTATAAAATGTTCTATCATGAATGTGTCTATAGGCACTTTGGGATCTAGGTATGATACCAACTACAGGGCAGCATTATGTCAGTCATCATTATAGATCACACAACTTTGTCTTGTTTAGTCTTAGATGGTTTTTCAATTTCTGCAGCCACTTTTAAATAGCAAGTTGAATATATTGAGGTAGAGTATGCATTTTCATTACTTGTTTTAAGATCCTTTTGTCTTGGGAAAGATGGTTTATTACTTGTTCTCTTATTACATCATGTAGCAAAGTTCCATTAGTTGTTCAATACGAAGTGTGAATTTAATTCCTTCTTCATTTTGTACATATGTTACGCAGTGTGCCAAAGAGCATTGCAGTGGAACCGAGGAGTTCCCGCCTAAGGGATAGGAAAAGAGGTGAAGGTGAAACATTGATCAAAGAACAATTTTTTCAGGACATGATACAGAACAATGATATGCTCAGATCTCTTGGGCAAGGATCATCCGTTGTGCTTCTTCCCCAAAATGCTCTGAGTTACTCATTTCGTTCCAAGACGATGGTTGGGTTTCAGTCAACAACCAAAACCAAGTTGTTCCCCAGCTTATGCAGTCCCGATCTGGAGTTAAGGAATACAGGCTTCAGTTCTCATGATGAATCTACACTAGAGAGGAATCAGAGCCCAAAACAAGCGAGGAGTTCTGTGGCTAATAAAAGAACATTTTCTTCTTTGTTTGGTATTAACATTCCTTCACCAGCTCCAGATGCAGAGCAACAATACTCTGCATCAAAGAAAGCCTCACAATGTCAGCAAGGACTTTTTTCATGTGTCACTTGTGGGATTTTATGTTTTGCATGTGTGGCCATTGTTCAACCGAAGGAAGTAACTGCGCAGTACCTAATGTCAGCTGATTACAGCATACTTCAGAATTTGGGAGAAAGTGATAACGAGGGTGCTAACACAAATCTTTCTTTAGGTATGTATATGAAAATTTTAGTAGAATGTTCTTTACTTTAATGTTTTATTTCGCTTACAGATATCAGCTGAATTCTTTTTCCTTATCTCATTGTTAGTACAGGAGTGTGGTCAATTTTCTTTACCTGTTTACAGGATTTCTATGATCATATACGTGGAAATATCAGAACATATTTAAAACTTTATTCCATGCATATGTGCTTTGTTACATAACAATGCACTGCCAATTATCTTTCTTTAAATAGATCTGAAGGCTTTGTATGCTTTGTACTGCATTTGATTTGAAAAAATAATATTGAGAAGGAAAGGTAAGAAGACCAAGTAATTTATTAATATGCAGGATTTCTTGTTTTTATTTTGAAATTAATATAGAAGCAACTTATTGTTTCCTGTATATTTTTTATGTTCATTTGCAGGATTGATGCATATGAATAGCCAAAATAATCATTCTGCTTCTGATAGTGACGTTCGTAATGAGCCCTCTTCACTGGGCCTATTAGCTTTGGCGTATGGTGACTCCTTGGACTCTGAGGACGAAGATTGTGAGGTTAAAAATGATCCCATTGAAGGCTGTGGAACTAGTAAATCTGATGACTTTAGATATGGAGATGCCTGTGAGAAAACTGAAGCAAAGATCAACTGCAGGAAAGAAATTTCTTATGAGTTTGATAGAAACAATTCTTCAATGATCGAGTCAAATTCTTTAACCAATAGGTTTAGTAGACATCAGACGGAACCTCAATTTGACATCCCGGATTCTTTAACTTGTAAAGCTGTAGGAACACCTAGAAGTGGTTTAGCACCACGGCAGCCCGCAACTATGCCTTTTGTTCCAAGACTAGATGAAGACTCTTCTCGTTTGCATGTCTTCTGTCTTCAGCATGCTATGCAAGTGTGCAAGCGGCTCAGTCAGCTTGGTGGAGCTGATGTGTTTCTTGTCTGCCATCCAGGTGAGGTTTTGCAGATCACATGTGAAGTGATGCCTAAATATTTTCATATGCTCTGCTTGTACGAATTAAAATAAACGGGTCTGGATATGCTTCTATCACACAAGTGGTCATATATGAATAAGAAATTTTATCCTTTATAATTAGTTCTCGTGATGATTATGGTGGCTAAAAAGGATAATTAGATACAGACTATCATTTAAGATTATTCCCAATTTATTTTGATCAGTCTTTACGAGCATCCCCTGATTTGTTAGTCTTTTCCCAATATACAGACTATCCAAAGTTGGAATCACAGGCCAAGAAAGTTGCAGAAGAACTAAATAGTGATTACATCTGGAATGAAGTTTCGTTTCGGGAGGCAACAGATGAGGATGAAGAAATTGTACGACGAGCTCTAGAAAGTGAGAATGCAATACACGGCAATGGAGACTGGGCTGTGAAGATGGGCCTCAACCTATTCTACAGTGCCAATCTTAGCCGCTCTCCTCTTTACAGCAAGCAAATGCATTACAACTCTATTATATACAATGCCTTTGGGCGCAGTTCGACAACTGATAGATCCACGTCTGAGGATGAGCTGGAAGGAAGGGTTTTGGGCAGGCAAAGGAAGATAATTGTTGCTGGAAAATGGTGTGGAAAAGTCTGGATGTCGAATCAGGCTCATCCACTGCTGGTCAACAAGGATTCACAAGAGCAGGAGCAGGAGCCGGCCATTGCTTCCTGGACCAAACCTGATGTGAAATATGTCAGACGATCAGAAAGTAGCAGCCTAGCTGCTGGAAAATTGTCTGGAGTCCGTAAAACTAGTAGAAAGAAGACGAGTATTGCTGAAAGCTGCTCATTCATGGAAGAAAAATCTACGGAAGCTGAAAAATCGGATAAAACTAGAAGTTTTTATTGCCACAAGAAGGTTAAGAGAAAACATGGATCCAGAATGCCAAAAGAAGATACTCCTGAGGTAGAAAATCAAGATGAATCATCTGAAGAATCTCAACTCCAGCATGGAACCAAGAGATTGAAGCAGGAGAATCTTGAAGATGAATATGACTCTTTAGAAGAAGAGTATCCTCTGAGTAAATCCTGGAAGCAGATTAAGAGCAATCTGAGAGCGAGGCAAAAGGAAAAGGAGACTTCTGATTCCGCAAAAAATCAAAAGAAAGGCAAGACAGAAGAGTCCAACTCACACAACGCAGATGAGATGGAAGGCGGGCCTAGCACACGACTCAGGAAAAGAACCAAAAAACCTTCCAAAGATTCAGGAGCCAGAACGACCAAACCAAAACCAGTGGTGAAGAAGCAGCAAAGAGATACGACAACAAAGAACACTCCAGCAGGAAAAGCACCGACCAGCTCTAACAAAGGCAAAATGAGGGATGAGGAAGCAGAGTACGCATGCGACTTTGAGGGATGCGCAATGAGTTTCTGCTCGAAACAGGAGCTCGTTTTACATAAGAAAAACATCTGCCCTATGAAAGGATGTGGAAAAAAATTCTTCTCTCACAAGTATCTTGTGCAGCACAGGCGCGTTCACATGGAGGATCGCCCTCTGAAATGTCCGTGGAAAGGATGCAAGATGACATTCAAGTGGGCGTGGGCACGTACGGAACACATCCGTGTTCATACAGGGGCTCGTCCGTATGTCTGCACCGAGACTGGGTGTGGTCAGACCTTTCGTTTTGTGTCTGATTTTAGCCGCCACAAGCGTAAGACAGGCCATGCTCCCAAGAAAGCCAGGGGGTAATTCTCATTAACAGATGGTAGGTCTAGACTTTGTAACTCTTATTTCGTTTCTTTTAATTATTGGGGGTTCGGATGATTTTCGGGCCGATTTATCAGCTTACTTAGGCCATTGCTTTGATGTCAAAAAAGTATTTTTATTCTCTGCAAAAGCAGAAATTGTAGCATTGCGTCTGCAGTCGTTCTTGTGCAACTGTTTATTCATCTCCCCAGTGTAGTTTTCACCTTTTAACAGTCCCATAACTTGTTCTTACCTTTAAAATACTTTGCCTGTTTGTTTTTAGTTAGTTTTAGGATTATAAGGGAATCTGTTCCAAATTTTAGTGATTTAGTCAAATTTTATCTAACTACCTCCGTATTTTAAAAATAACAAGTCTTTTCATTTTAGTCCGTCTCTTAAAAATACAGACTTTAGAATCTTTCTATTTTTGGATGTAGACACACAATCCACTAACACATTTTTCTCTCTTACTTTACCAATTGTACATTAAAACCCGTATCATTACAAATGTTTCTATTTTTCAAATACGGAAGTAATAATTTATAAATTTTATTTAAAATCTTAAGTCGAGATTGATGTAGCTGGTTGTGTGAGAAGAATACCACGCATGCAGACTACGATCCACATCGAGCTCTCCAACGACTCTATTCGATTATGCATTTATAGATCAACGATTATGCATTTGATACACTGATAGACTAGATGAAGATATGTGGTTATGTACCTCCTCCATAATAACTTAGTTGAGTTGTATTTATATTCGAGATTTTAAATTAGTTGCGTTATTTTTCTTTATAGCAAACAACAAAACATATTATTATCCCATAAACTCAGATTGAAGGAAATTATGTATGATGTGGCAAATGGAAAAATACTACGTGGACAAAATATGGATTACTTAAACGATAACAATGTCGTTAACATACTTAGTCAGATGTGTGTTTAATTTTTACACATGTACGTAATTAAATTCTGACACATAGCACGCCCGAATTTTTTCACGCGACAAGAAAAAATTCAAGATTACAATAATTGACTATTTCTTATAATTGTAAAATGACCATTAAAAATTTGAACATATTTATGCATCGTTAACCTTATATTAATTTTATTTGTTTCATGTTTATCTTTTTTTCTAAATTGTTCTTTGCCAACCTCCAATAAAATTTGAACATAAATCCTTTTTTCTAAGTTATATTATGCAACAATTCTTTAAGAAATAGAAAAGAAAAAAATTACCCATTCTATTTGTATAAACAAAAAAAATACCCCAAAACAGTGAGACTGATACCCAGCCTGCCTGCCTCGCCGCATACCGCCTTCCAGCGTCGCAAGCCGACCAGTCAGAGCGCCCCTTCTGCTCAATACTCAGCAGGCAAAAACCCTTGTAGTAAGGCTGTAGAAACTTTGATGCTAACCGCACCATCTCCGACATGGCAGCGGCTTCCATCTGTAGGAATCTTCGGCAGCGCGTAATCCCCTCAAAGAGGATCCCGCACTCATCCCTAATCTCCACCTCTGCACCTGCCTTCTCCACCCTCCCTCTAAGAGACCAAGGTTCTACATTTATCTTCTACTTTATTCTTCCAATTATGCTCCCATTTTGCGAAAACCACTTATTCTACGGAGATTTGTTCTTTGATTTATATCTATTTCAGAGGAAATAAGCAGGTCGACATGGTCAAAGCTGTTCCTTTTCATACCGGGAGCCATCACTTTTGGTCTTGGCAGTTGGCAAATCTTCAGAAGACAAGACAAGGTTAATTTCTTTGTTTGAATGTCTCTTTCGACTATTTCTTGTTCAAAATTCTCATAATCGTACTGTATGATGCAATTGTTTGACTGCAATGAAGGCAATGATTTTTGTTGATCATGGTTTTTGAGTTTCCCGGTGTTGCAATTAGCTTCTCTTATGGATCTGCTATAGGTATTCTCTTAGTTATTTTGGTTGCCTTGTACAGATAAAGTTGCTAGATTATAGGCAGAGTAGACTTGCAAATGAACCTCTTAAGGCCAATGAGATCGTGGCTTCTACTCAGAGCACGGATTCACTGGAGTTCAGGAAAGTGCAGTGTAAAGGGGTTTTTGATGAGAAGAAGTCTATCTACGTAGGCCCACGTTCCAGGAGCATTTCTGGTGTGACTGAAAATGGATACTATGTGATAACTCCTCTTATTCCAGTCCCTGGTGATCCTGAAAGGTAGCATTGCCCATGCTTTGTTGATTGTATGGTGATTATCAGTTGTTCTTTGATGGGTTAACTATACATTATGCTCTGCTTCTTTAGCTCTGGTTAAACCTTTTGCAGTATACAATCACCTATACTGGTAAATAGAGGATGGGTTCCGCGGAGTTGGAGGGACAAGGCTTTAAACTCTTTAGAAGATGAACCTCAGAATAGTAGCACACCCACCTCAACTGAAGAGAGTCCTACCACTTCCTGGTGGCGTTTTGGGTCTGTTAAGCGTAAAGATCTTGAGGTTGTAAGTTGTAACTACTAACTACACTTCCCTCACCTTTTACTATCAATGTCATTGGACGATGTCCATGTATCACATCAAAGTATATTTAATCTGATAGGAGCGTGTTCCATCTGTCATCCCTGTTGAAGTCATTGGTGTTATACGTGGCAGTGAGAAGCCGAGCAATTTTGTTCCCTCTAATGATCCTAATGCCGCCCAGTGGTTTTATGTGGATGTTCCAGCGCTTGCTGATGCTTGTGGGCTTCCAGAAAGAACACTCTATATTGAAGAGATCAATGAACATGTTAATCCCCGAAGTCCATATCCCATACAAAAGGATCATAATATGCTAATTCAAACCTCTAGGATGCCGCAAGACCATCTTAATTACGTACTGACATGGTATTTATCATCCCTCCTGTATTTAAAAATATCTGCATGCAGATCACTATCTACTTGCTGCATCATGATGACTGTCTTTTCATTAGTTTTGATCGATTGCCGTTTTAGTATCTTGCTCACTTATTTTAAATAGAGTCAGTCAGCAACTCTTTTAATGTTTGCCAAACCCAGTTCATAGCTTGTTTTCATCATATTTTGTGTCTAATCGCACCTGATTGTAAAAATACGCTTTACCTAGTCTTGGTGGTGTGTATGTAAGCATAAAAATTGAGGGAATGTCCAGCCACTCTTTGGAAAAGTGCTTATTGTAGAAAAAGAGTTGCAAAATTGTGAAGTAGTAGAAGTTAAATAGATGTTTTTTCCAATTGAAGGAGTAAAAGCACTTTCACTGTGTACCGTAAGTCTAGATTATCCTTGGTTTTTAGAATGTTTTTTTATTGAATGAAGTTTAATCATATTAGTCGTGATATATTCAAAAAAAATGTTGTCATATAATGAATTAAATTGCCCCATTACACATTGGTATTTGTTGCATAAAAATGGCCGAATGCTCATATATGCTAAATTATCACCCTTTTTAGAAAATCTATCTTGAACTATCAACTAGGACCAATTAATATCCAAATTGAAACTATGTACAGTCAAATTTTCAATAGTTTGAATGTTGATTATAATCGTTGCGCATTTGGCTTGGATATGGAGTACATGCGCAAAATGAACTTTCTTATCATTAGGTAAGTTTAAATGATGTTGCTTAGAGGCTGTAATGAAAAAGTATGAAAATTTGAGCCCACATAGCCTTTAAATATTATTTTGTACACATGTATTTCCACATTAAATTCACAATGATCCTAGCAAGCCCGAAAAAAATTTCTGGGTATATGTTTACATAGTTTCTTGTACTTTGGGTAATTCATTGGTTAAAGTATAGTTTAGGAGATAATTCAAAAATGTGTGATATTTGGAACTTATTTGAGCATTTGGCCTATAAAAATCATAGAGTGTTACAGATCATGATGTTCATGTGCCTACTAACATCTCATATCTATGTGACTTTGAAGCTTAAAAATGTTTACAATTCTCCATTAGGTACAAATATCTATATAGTGTATCTCTATAGAAATAAACCACATGTAAGCGTATTATAAGAAAATGTTAACATTTATAGTCATATAGTTTATTTAAAAAATAGAAATATTCAGCTCAACAAAAAATAAATGATTATTTATAAACATTTCAATATTTTTATTGATTGAAGTATGTTACAACTGGGAATATGTAATTATACATATTCGTAACTTGTCGTCATTTTTTGTCATTTTGTCATTTTCACCACAGTTTTAGACTTAAGTGCAAAGAGCAGTCCAAAAATAGGGATTGAAGTCACCAGCTAGTTGTTTATTTGGAGATGTCATGATCATTGTAGTGGTATCTCCTATAACTTCAGTTTGATGAAATAGTTCATGACCAATCTTACGTTAGTTTTGTTTGAATTGGATTCGTTGAAGCAATAATTGATCCGTGTATACCTTTTGGGGATGCTCGTGGTGTCCTTTATGCAGCACTCTTCCTTCCATGAATTCCATGACGCACAAGATGTTCTTAGCTACTTATGTTCATAGGATTGCTATAGTTGATTCTGTTAAGCATGTATTTAAGGCATGCAGTGGGCTGATATCTAGCTTTTTCTCTTTAAACAAGTGCATTTGCTATTCATATAGGTGACATGCTAGTTGCTACAAAATTCACTGTTATGACACTCCCTGTTTACTCATGTTGCCTCTTACGAACTTCCTTGTCGCTTCTTTTTCTGGTCATGATTATCATGCATCTTAACAAGGTCAGTGGAAGAATAGGAATAAAAAGGAAGAACGAAATGTCTCTGAAGTTGAAATAGAAATTTACTTGTAGGTGATATTGGTGGATTTATCTTGCTATATGGTATGAAACTGCTATGTATTTGTCATAGTAAAGAGCCCTCGACTTTATGAAATGACTGCCGAACTGCACTATATCTCTATCGCCCTAATACAGATGTGTGTGCAGGTACACTCTTTCAGCTGCAGTAACTATCATGGCTATTCAGAGAGTCAAACCAAGGAGAAGCAGAAGATAGCGCACCATTTTCATTATTATCCGCACCCTCAAACCTCGGCAAATGGTGCTTTGTACTTTGTTGCCCAAGCACAATAGAAACACCAGTATGATATGATATTGCTGCTGCTTGCTGCAGTTGGTGGAATAAATTTGAGAAGCAGCAAATAGGCGATAAAGCTCCTGCAAGATTTAAGTTGCAAATTTTGTTTCCATTGTTAATTGGCTGATAAAAGCTTTGCCATGGATGTTTCCAGTCTTAATACATCACTAACATAATAGTTTTAATCTTTTGGTAAACTGCTATTTTTCGAGATCGAATTGTTGTATTACCACAAATTCTTTATTTTTAAATTTAGAAAAGTCCAGCATGACTAAACAGCGAGTTTGCATTATTTGGTTGATTGCAGTCAAGCCATTTGGTTTGCCTTAGAGCAATATGGACATTTCTAATTGTTTGATATTGCATGTAACCTTAGCTCAAAGCCGACCCTTCTGCTTCAATATTGCAAATTTATAACTTTAATCATTATATAACCCATTAATTTATCAAGTTAAGCAATTGTCACACAACTATATAAATTTAGATAATTTCTTTTCTATCAAATAATATCGAAAAGTTCTTATTTATACGAATTATGCATTTCTTATCTTATTTTAAATATCTTTTATATTCAATCTTTACGACTCTACTTAGGGAATATATATAGCTTAATTAAAGAAATGTTATTAGTTAGAGAAACACGTGGCAGTGGCAGAGAAACATAATAAGTACTATATATACACACACAAACTAAATAACTAATAATCATATACAGAATCAACGAAAATCTGTCTCTTGCTCTGTGTGTGTATAGACATAGTATAGAGGGAGGAAGAAAATGGAACTGAAAGTCTACAGCGATCGCCTGTCTCAGCCATCACGCACAATCCTCATCTTCTGCAAGTAATATTTACTCTTCTGTAATACCCTTTCTTCTTGTCTATTCATGAGATGAACATATTTTCTTTTCATGTATTTGTTATGGTAGAGCAAATGGGATAGAGTTTGAGGAGGTTAAGATTGATCTTGGCAAAGGCCAGCACCTCTCTGCTGAATATGCAGGTTCCTTCTATTTGCAATTAATTACCTTCTGTTTTTCGATTTCACTTAAATTTGTGCTTTCTTATTACAGCACTCAATCCCATGAAACAAGTTCCAGCTATTGTACATGGTGATTTCAAGCTTTTTGAGAGGTACACTAGTCAATTTTAATTTGTTTAGTTTGTCTAACGAATATTCCTCTTAATTTGCTTACCACTGAAGCAAATATATTATTTTATATATATAGTAAGTGGTTGACTGACTCTATTTTTAATTGGATTAGTTATCCAGAATTCAACATTCATATCTTTATAAATCAATTATAAATCAATTATGGCTGCTACTACTCCTATATAAGATAACAAAAACCAAACCTCCTAAATTAGATACTCCCTATTAAATTAGTTATCCAGAATTCAACATTCATATCTGTATAAATCAAGTATGGCTGCTGCTACTCCTATATAAGATAAGAAAAACCAAACCTACTAAATTAGGTACTCCCTATTAAATTAGTTATCCAGAATTCAACATTCATATCTGTATAAATCAATTATGGCTGCTGCTACTCCTAGGCCTGCTTATTCGGCCGGTTCCGGTTCTACCCGGTCCGGTTGACCGGGTACCCGGTTGCAAAATCTCATGAATCTCGGAACCGGAACCGGATCCAGAATCGTCCGGTTCCGGTTTGGAACCGACCGGGTAAGAACCGGCCGGTACCGGTTTCGAACCGGAACCGATTTGTAGTTTTAATTTTAATTTAAGTATACTAATTAACGAAAAGTTGTTTATTATTTAGCTATTTTTAATCTGACACCAAACTAGATTTAACTTATATATAACAACAATTACATTATCTCCACTTAGTATCAAGAAATATGATTCTCACGTTAGCCCACGAGTTGTCTGTGATATCAAACCAGAATTACGGTATATTCTTTCGCATGTTTCCTCAATTGGTAACCTCCACCTTGACTCCTCTAAGAGCTTTCATGATCTGTTAAAATTATTTTTGTTTAAAGAACTCAAAGTATAATGGTAAATAATGATCCAAACACATAAATTGGAAAATTATATTGTCAAACCAAGAGTAGCATTTATTTTAAGCAATATCAAAGTAGCAAAGGAATACATTCAGTAATACTAAAGAATCAAAACCAATCTTGATAATAATAAATGAATTACCGTTAATTACTATACTTCAATTTTAGTAAAAAAAAATTAAATTTAATATATATTATTCGGTTTCGGGTAGGAACCGGTCGGTTCCGGGTAGAATCGGAACCGGAATTTATAAAAACATTAGAACCGGTACCGGAACTGGAACCGGATTCTTCGGTTCCGGTTCTTCAATTACCCGATCGGTTCCGGTTCCGATTCCGGGTACCCGAGAACCGGAGAACCGGTTAAGCAGGCCTAGCTACTCCTATATAAGATAAGAAAAACCAAACCTACTAAATTAGGTACTCCCTATTAAATTAGTTATCCAGAATTCAACATTCATATCTGTATAAATCAATTATGGCTGCTGCTACTCCTATATAAGATAAGAAAAACCAAACCTACTAAATTAGGTACTCCCTATTAAATTAGTTATCCAGAATTCAACATTCATATCTGTATAAATCAATTATGGCTGCTGCTACTCCTATATAAGATAAGAAAAACCAAACCTACTAAATTAGGTACTCCCTATTAAATTAGTTATCCATAATTCAACATTCATATCTGTATAAATCAATTATGGCTGCTGCTACTCCTATATAAGATAAGAAAAACCAAACCTACTAAATTAGGTACTCCCTATTGAATTAGTTATCCAGAATTCAACATTCATATCTGTATAAATCAATTATGGCTGCTGCTACTCCTATATAAGATAAGAAAAACCAAACCTACTAAATTAGGTACTCCCTATTAAAGTCAAGTCTCACATGCACTTAAGGTGGTATTCGGTTTACAAGATAAAATAATATTCCCTCTGTCCCATTAGAAATGAAACGTTTTCCTTTTTAGTTTGTTCTATTAAAAATGGAAACATCTCTCTCTACTTTTTCATCTCTCTTACTTTACTCTTTCTTCATTAACTCACAATACAACACTACATAAAAACATGTGTCAATTCTCAAATGTTGCATATTTAATGGGACGGAGGGAGTATCAAGATATAATCTAGGATTGAGTTGTGAGATTATTTTAGTCATAGGGGATTAGTTATGACTGATTATCCATCTAGGATTGAGTTGTGGGATTGAATGTAATGAACTAAACCCATTACAAATTTAATCCCGGATACAATCTTGCAAACCGAACACCACCTTAATTAATTGTCGTTTTTGGTATATCTATTCAATCTTTTTTTTCTTGTGCTGTGCAGTCATGCAATACTTATCTATCTGGCTTCTGCATTTCCTGGAGTTGCTCATCATTGGTATGCTCACCTCTTCTCTCTTGTCTAAATTTGTACTCCACACTATCTAGGAATGTTTGGAAGCACTATACTCAACATCGGTTTACAAGATCTGAGCATAAACTACAATCCATTATACGGAGCCAGTGATTTCTGAGCAGGTACCCGGCAGATATACGCGAGAGAGCAAAGGTCCACGCAGTGCTAGATTGGCATCACACAAACCTGCGCCGTGGCTCTAGTGAGTTTACATCTATATCTATTGTCTCAAGTGATTCATATCAATATATATTGTCTCATGGAGTACTATTATTCTTTTCAGTTGGATTTATCTTCAACAACACTGTATGTTTGGCGTTTGGAATCCCTGTGAACCCTGTAGCAGCAGCGAAAGGCGAAAAACTTCTCTCAGCATCTCTTGCAAGAATTGAGTCATTTTGGCTCCAAGAAGATGGACCATTTTTGCTTGGAAATGCAAAGCCCACAATTGCTGATTTGGCTTTAGTATGTGAGATCATGCAACTTGAGGTGAGTAAATGTGTGATCATTAATTCAGGGGTGTTTAGTTTAGTTTAGTTTTTGTGATATGGATAATGATTCAGGCTGGAGACAAGGATGATCGAGATCGTATTCTGAGTCCCCACAAGAGGGTAGTGAAGTGGATGGAGGATGTGAAGATTGCAAGTGCACCTCATTTTGAGGAAGTTCATGCGATAATGGGTCCGGTGAGAGACAAACTAAAGCAATTGAAGATCCAAGCTATTGAAAAGTCAGAGTGATCTGAAAATGTAGTTAACTTCCTAAGGGGTGTGATCAAATAATAAACGAGGTATGACAATAACACTTTCTTCAACCACTTGAACACCAAACAATTTGTTACTCATTTGGAGATGCCAAATTGAGCTGCGTCTTTCCCTATTTTCGCCTCGTTTGCATCTCCTATTTATATACATATACATACATACATACACACAGTACAATCTTGATAATAGTTAAATTCAGAATTTTCTATACAATAAATTAATCCACCTATTTGATGAGTTAAATTAACACAACAAAATATGACTATTTGAGCGTGTTTGATTAGGCCAGGAAAGTAGCAAGTGCGAACATAATAATTTATCAATTTCTCAAGTGATACATCATCTAAAAATAGAGAGTTATGCATAGAATATTGTAGGAGTAGAGTATAAAGTAAATGAAAAACTATTCCACTCTATGATTTTCAAACGATTACAGGCTAGCTAAACATAAAAATCACTTAATTAACCAAAAAAGAAAAACTTGATTACGAAATTCAAAAAATTAAAGTACTCAGAGAAATTGCATATCTTCACAAGAGTCGGATAAGAGGGTTAACCCAATAACCACTTTGCAATATTCATCATAGTACTTTTTGCACCAGCCGGGAATCGAACCCGGGTCTGTACCGTGGCAGGGTACTATTCTACCACTAGACCACTGGTGCCTCATGTTTAAAAGAGGATATATGTGTTATTTCAAACTTACAGACATGGCTGTTCTAACTGGAATATGATTAGTGGCTCGTAGTCGAGCATCGGGTTTGAGTCTGATTTTTAAAATGATTGTCAATTATCAATTTTCCATGATATGATAATGATAAAGAATATAAATATGCACAATAAATAAGCAAGTATAAACAAGGAGTAAATATGAACGCTCTTTTAGATCGATTTTTTTCTTATAGCTTCCGTTAGCACAATTGACACAACTATGAGTAATGGGTTCTTTACCTCTACGGAATGGAACAACATAAGTTTTGAAAATTCAAGAGAAATTCCCGGACGAGGTGAACCATATATCATTATAATAGGGTGTTAAATTTAGTATGTATGCATCTTTTATGTAAATGCTTCATTTAAGTAATTTAATTTGATCTAATTAAACTAGTGGTACAATTCAACTCGTATTAATCTGAACTACTATTATTTTCAGTTAAATTTATTTATAAATGAGGGAATAGAGATTCCGTTTTGTAAGTATAAAATATGAACCTGACGAAGTTTTATAAAAGTAATAAAAGAATATAAATTTTGACATAGAATATGATGGGGAATTAACGTACTTTCATTAGGGATGTCTTGAAAGTCTGAAACCCACGAGTGGATCTATATAGTTTATTAGATTTAGAAAAATTTATAACCGGATAAAATTTTGATCTAATTAGCCCACACTCACTCAAGTTTGCAATTTGATGAGGCCTGATCCAAAATTCGATGGGTTAGCTCGGTGAGTTGATCCATGTGCTACTATTGAATATCTTTTCATGCAACATGTGTTTCACCATAGTTCGTGTTCTAGGACCCTCCAATTTCATCGTTCTCTACAATTAATTAATCAGTCCAAAATGGTACTCACTCCGTCCCACAAAAGATGTCACACTTGTAGGACGGCACGAGATTTTAGAAAGTTTTATTTTGTGTGTTAAATGGAAAGAGAAAATAGTTTTTTTATATTCATGTGAGAGAGAACTTTTTCCAAAAAGGAAAATGTGACATCTTTTATGAAACAAACTAAAAAAAAAGTGTGACATTTTTTGTGGGACAAAACGAGTATGATATTTTATTTGTGTGGAACAATGATCTTTGATAGTCTCTATTTTCCCCTCTCCTAATCCAACTTGATAAAAGCTAATTGAAATTTTAAATTGTGGACATATTGAAATAATAAAATATTCATTATATGGTAGACGAGGGTGGATGGAATATTCATTATATTATATTTAGGACTTATCCGTCCCTAAAATAATATCTCAATCCTCTTTACTTTTATTTTTGAGTGAATAGACTACACACTTTACTAAATAATTAAGCCCTACTCTATGGAGATATACTAATATGCTAATTAATTTTAAAGTGCTAACGTACATCCAATCAATCACGTGCAATTTTCATTGTTGAGTTTTGCATTTTAGATATTAACTTTTAATTTGCATTTTATATAGACTAAAGTCCACTTTTGGTCCCTTACATTTGCTCTAAAATTTTTTTTGGTTTCTTACATTAAGTTTGTGACCTTTTGGTCCTAAACATATTGTTTCGGTCCAAAAAGTCCTTTCAGTTAAAATAAATGGTCAAAGTGTTTGACCAACTTAATAACTTAATTATAATCTAATTAACCTAATTAACTTAATTAATTTAATATTAAATTTTATAAAATATTCTCTTACTTCAAATAAAAATTAATCAGATTAAAAGAAAATTTACTTTGCTCATTTTTTCTATTATAAATAATAAAATATACAAACTAATTAGCTTTCCACAAATAGTCACAAAGCTTTCCACAAATCGTTACAAATTTACTTGATAGTATTATACTGAACTAACATGTGTTCAGCAGCTGTGGAAGATTTGGCGAGGGAGGCCGATATCTCGGCGGAGGAGGATTTCGCAGAGGAGGAGGCTTTCACGGGCGGAGAACGATTTCGTGGTGGAGGAGAAGGATTTCGCGGCGGAGGAAGAGGTTCGACGCTTCCATCTTTCGCCTTTCCTGTATCATATGCTATACGGAGGTCTCGTTCGCTGCCACCGCTACAGTTAAACCAGCCCTCCATATTCATCGTCGTGGATAAGACGATGGTAGGGATTTTATGAATTTGGGTGAAATTTCAATGGCAAAACACATTCTTAGGTCCTTATACTTTAATCAAAATGTTCATTAGATCCTCGTACAATTTTCTTTGTTTTAATAGGTCCTTATACCTTTCTCATAAATTTCATCACATCCTCGTACAATTTTTTTTGTTTTAGTAGGTCCTTATAATTTGATTATAACTTTTAATAGGCCCTTCTACAATTTTTTATTCTAAGATATTCTTTTACTTTTATCTTAGATAATAATTTATATTTAATTAAATTTAATGAACCTTTTAATTTTATTATTAAACATATCTTATAATTATTAATATTCAGGGATGTATCTTTCAATATAAATATAAATAATCAATTGAAAATTCAGATAGTTATTATTCTAAAAAAAAAACTTCGATTTTAATCTTCAATCATCGCGGCTAATCTTTTTATTATTCTCTACAACTTATTGAGATTATTGGATAACAAGATGATATTATCTTTATAGACTATGCTAAGTTAAATAATGAAATATTAAAAAATTCATTAAGTTTTATTAAATTTAGATTATTATCTAAGATAAATGTAAAAAAGCCCCTAAAATAAAAGATTGTACAAGGACCTAATGAAAGTTATGATAAAAGTATAAGGACCTACTAAAACGAAAAATTGTACAAGGACCTGATAAAAATATTGTGAAAAGTACAAGGACCTATTAAAACGCAAAAAATTGTGCAAGAACCTAATAAATATTTTGACTAAAGTATAAGAACCTAAGAATGTATTTTGCCCATTTCAATTTAATAAGTTAAAATTGGGGAAAGTGGGTGTATGAATGGAGAGGATCCCGTATACTCTATTTCTTAAAAAAAAAATCTTTTAATTTATAATTATAGTTAAGTATGTTAATTAGATTATACTAATTAATTTATTAAGTTGGTCAAACACTTTGACCGTTTATTTTAACTGAAAAGGACTTCTTTGGACCAAAACAATATGTTTGAAACCAAAAGGTCACAAACTTAATGTAAGAGACCAAAAAGAATTTTATGGCAAATGTAGGGGACCAAAAGTGGACTTTAGTCTTTTATATATAGACGGATTGCATTTATATATAGTTTATTTTGCATTATAGATAATTTATGTTAAAATGCAAAACTTAACAATATATTTAAAATGCAATTTGCCTATAACTAAAATGCAATCTATGGAAATGCATGTACAACTTCACAAATGTGGATTGGATTTTTGTATTTATAATATTGCATTTTATGTGCCACATGACAACACGTGATTGGATGTACGTTAGCATTTTAATTAAGGATGCACCCTAATGCTCCCCAGACTCTATATTATTATAAATTGAATATATAAAAATAGATTCATTTTTTTCCTATCATTTTCGTTCAAAAATTTTAAAATCCATATCAATATAAATTGCGGACCGGATGAACTATGGTAGGAGTGATAACTCATCTACCCTACTAAATGTGGCTTAAATTGATGATGATATTTATACTTTGATTTTTCTCATCTGTATTCGACGGGTCCCACTAGCCGGGTCCGTTGAAAGTTGAAACTCTTTGCGCCATTCATTCTCATATCGACTTCCACAACAAACTCAGTACTCTTTTCTAGCTTAGCAATGGCTTCCACGCCATGCACAAATCTTTATATCAGCAACAGCTCGATTTCTGTTGTGGGTTTATTGACATGTCCATTTCTGCAACCCAGGACTCTGCTTTTCTCCAAAGGTCAGTTCTTCGCTACTTCACTTAATCGCTCTCTCTATCTAGTTGAAGATTGATGAATTTCTTGTGGCATTAGGATAGCTTATGTTCCACTTAATACTTAATTTCATTGGTCTTAAGTATCGATTGTTTCGTCAATTGTAACTGTTTCTTCCTTTAGCTTTGAACCGCTTGATTGCCACTGAAGTGAGGAAGGATGGCTGAATCTTGTGTTTTGTTAGATAACTCTGTTCAGTAAAGTAGCACAGTAAGAAATCTGATACAACTGAGCCGTTGATTACTAAAGATTGAGGCGAGAAATGCCTGATTTGAATTGTGCGTCAGGGGTCCTTGCCCTCAACCAAATCAGTAATAGTCCAATTTTGTCTACTTTATGCTTAAGCTAAGCTTATTTAGAGAGCTTATAAGTGGTTAAAGAAATTGAGCTCATAAACTAGAAAGGATTGTTAATCAGAAAAAGAAAATCCTAGTTAAAGAAACAAATTTAAAGAGATGAAACTGGAAGAGTATATGTTGGAAATATAAACCACGGTTATTTTAATAAATTGGTTGTTGCTTAGTATAAGATTGTACAGTACTAGTACTTATTTTGGGGAGCTTGTAAGATGTTGGAACTAATTTTCACAGCTATTTAGGAGCTTACTTTGCTAAACAGCTCATAAGCTCAGTCGAACACCATCTAACACATCATCTACATATCTGACTTTAAACTCCACTACAGAGCATTGCTTGTAAGTCTCTCAAAAGACATGCATATGGTTACCCTCTGTGATGGAAAATGACAGTAATGATATAAAGAAGAAAAAGAAATCTTAGAGTACACTTAAGACCGAGCCTCATTAAAACACTTCTGGCTAAAATCCCAGGGGAGAAACACTGGAGTGGGAAAAGGAGCACTGCTACCAGTGAAGCTTGACTCACAATTAATAGACTCTATGGTTTTCTCTGTCTTTGTGAAGAAAGCAAAGAGAATGAATAAACCAAAGCCTGAAAGCATCCGTAAGATGGTAGAAATGCAAACTCGGAAGAAAATCCCAAGAACAGGTTGGGTCAGGGGGAAATATAATAAAGGAGGAGCTCATAGAAATAAAATCTACCAATTAATTAGTTTGGAAACTGAAGACTGAGATTATTGCTCTCAACTTAAACAATAGAGAGACTCAAATATTAGATTACTCTGGCTTTATAAACTGAAGTCAAATAATGTTCGTCATACTTAGCTTACTTTATTTTATTTTGTTTTGTAAGTATTGTGTGCATGACTGTTAATTTGACAAAACAGTTTGATTGATTCCTTGCCAGTTTCAGCGCTCTCTTTACTTGCTTGTTCAGTTTGACTTTAAATGTCCAATGTATTTACAGAAAGGATATGCTCTCAAATCTTCTCACACGCACTTTCCCCTTGCCTGAAAAGATCTTCTTTCTCCTCAATGTCGAAGAAATCAATTTCTACAATCCCAAGATGCAGTGGTTCTTCTAACTTAAGTGAGGATGAAACCTCAAACTCGGAGAAGGCATGTCTAGACACCATGAGTTGAAGTTTTACTGTTGTCTATGCTCTTCAAATTCTTTATGTATGAGAATTTTTCATTCCATAATTTTCCCCAAACACCATTTTCAGCTTACAGCATTGTATTTCCATGAGAGATTATTCACTTTGATTGATGAGAATTTTCCTCCAGAAACTGCACATAAAATAGACAAAGCATCAATCACTGGGTCAGGTTACTTAGAGTTGAAGGTCTAGTAGAAATGATACCTTATCCCATCATGGTTTAACTATCAACCATATCATAGATGGTGTCTCTAAGAAATCATCTGAATGCTTTATCTTGGGAATTTTCATGTCAGGTAATTTTTTTTATTTTCTTACTGCAGAAACCTTTTGGATATTCAAGGAAGGATGTTATACTCATAGGAGTTGGGCTTACCGTTTTTGGCATTGGCTTGAAAAGTGGATTGGAGGTAACCTGGCTTATATATTGATACACATCTTGTTCCTACTTTGCAAATCTAATCAAGTTTATCTTCGTATGCTTAGATTATATTTTCCTAGTTGGAGTATAATTAGGAGTCTTTAGTTACTAGTTTATCATTTCCTAATTTTAGTATTTTAGGAGACATGAGTCTTTAGTTTGTTAGTTTTTTTTTTTTATTTCAAGTTGGAGTCTTTAGCAGAGTCTATAAATAGGGTTATGTTTCTCAGTTTAAAGTGCCCAGAAATTTAGTTGAGTTTTTTGCCAGCGCAAGCTGTGTGTTGTTGGCGAATTCCATGTGTTTTCACTTAATTCATTAACAATTCATTCCTTAACCTCGCGCCCAAAGGATCACATCAACTATATCGGGATGAATGGGGTATGAAATTGTTTCATTTTGACATTCTATATTCAAGAAATCTATTTCTATGTATACATAATGTACATTAAGTAATCAAAGAACAATAGTCTATCCCATAAAGGAAAAGGCAAAAACCCCCCTCAACTCCTACTCAAGGTTACAACAACACAGAGCCCATATATTTGGGGTATCATAAAATTAAGGATGTAAAGAAAGAAAGCAATGTAATTCTAATAGGAGACAAGAAGATATGCATGGTTCAGATTTCTAACAATCCTTATCAGCCTTCATCATTTCTCCCCACTTGTCTAAATACTTCCCCTGTAAAGAAATCATGAAGATAATGATGCAAAAGGTGCGACTCCTTTAACGAATAGTGACTGGAGCACTCTGATAAATCATATTGAAGAGGTTGAATAAAGAGCTCCAAGCTTGAACAGTGATATCATTAAAACTCTATGAGTATTCACCTGGATGTCATGGACTCTGCCTCCCCATTAAAAAAATTCTATTTTCTTGAACTCCTTGTGTGTGTGACAAACTTGGTTAAGTATAATTCATGATCTCCTTCTGAATTCTGTGCAGTATGTTGGAGTTGATCCCTTGCAGGCTGGCAATGTTGTTCAGTTAGTTCTGGTTTTAGGTCTTACAATAGGATGGATTTCAACATATATTTTCAGAGTCTCAAACAAGGAAATGACATATGCCCAACAGCTACGTGACTATGAAGACAAAGTGATGCAGGTGAAGTTATATTAACTCATTTGTTTCTTTTGTTTTTGGTGTTCCATCAATGTTCATTCTCTCCCTTCTAGCCATGAATCAACCAAATATAAATATTACATTTCATCATCTCCTTTAACAACATGAATGATTTAAGTAGTATCATGCACAAAGAAATTGTTTAGAGTCCTGTGTACGAACTATATTGGACATAGAAT
Source organism: Salvia hispanica (assembly GCF_029641045.1). NCBI lineage: Eukaryota > Viridiplantae > Streptophyta > Magnoliopsida > Lamiales > Lamiaceae > Salvia > Salvia hispanica. The sequence continues at coordinate 44,082,936 of NC_142696.1, forward strand.
AGTAGTAAGTGGCAAAGTCTGATGATGTCTGAAATCGTAGATACCACGACAAAGCACAAAAACTTTCACACGCAATTAGTTGATAGGGACAACACAGTTCCCCCCTTCTTACCTTCATATGAAATGAATGACCAACTGAACATTCTACCAAATAGTAATATCTTTTCAATATTGTTACTCCCTCCGTCCAGATAGTTTGTCCCATTTTTCCATTTCGGTCCATCCCACATAGTTTGTCCCATTTCACTCTTTACCATCTTTGATAGTGGACCTCATATTCCACTAACTCATTCCTATCACATTTTATTATAAAACTAATATATAAAAGTAGGACCCACGTTCCACTAACTTTTTCAACTCACTTTTCATTATATTTCTTAAAACTCGTGCCCGGTCAAAGTGAGACAAACTATCTGGGACGGAGGGAGTATTTGCTAAATTTTCACATTTCTTATGTATCACTAACAGTTTCTTATCACAGGAGTCTCATATATCAATTCATATATTTTTTCTATTTTGATGTGGAACTTAAGTTCCCAAAAATTTAAGGTTTCATAACACGCATAAACATTAGTTTCTTGTGCAAGCAGAAAAGATTGGAGAGTCTAACAGAGGCAGAGATAGAAGCATTGCTTCAACAGGTTGAGGAAGAAAAGCAGCGGTTGACAGGCGAAGAACAGGTTAAATAGTAGTTTCATGTAGTTTATATGCATATGAAAATAGAATGAGAGCAGCATGAAACCTCTTCAAACTGAAACTTGTGTATAAAGTCATCTTCATGAGTTACAAGTACTTTTGTATTCACAAGGTAGTGAATAGTATTACAGAAGATTGATGTGTTTTCACGCTGATACCCTTATGAAATGGGACAGAAGTTCATAATAAATTAAAAATAGAATAAATATTTACATAAAAAAACGAACCACTAACAATATACTATAATAAAATAATTTTTAGGTTTGTCAACAAGTTTCACTTTATTAATAATCGAATTTATTGAATTCCAGCACAGAAGAGTTAGACAGGTGAATTAGATAATTTCTTGATTTCATCGTCGGAAAGTCGCAGCAACCATCTCAGTTGGAAAACATCTAATTTCATCAAACTTGCAAACCGAAAACGAGGGCTTCCTTTTCATGCTGATGACTTGTGTTTCTTAGCCAAGAGATGAGTGAAAGGCGGCTGAGCATAAGTTTCGTTGAGAAACGCGCTAGCCATGGCCCTGTTCATGGCCTCAGTGAGATGAACTCCATCCCAGTTGATATACCGAGAAGGCGTGCCACACGACGAGGCGGAAGGCGAACCGCAGGCATTCAGATAGTCGAAGTTGTAGGTCCCACCGCTGTGCCCACAGCACACCTTGTAAGGCTCTGTGATGCCGTGGCTCTTGGGTTTGCTGATCACGCTGAGGTAGGCGTTGTAGTAGTCTAAGTAGACGATCGTCGCGTGAGGGAACTGTTGCCGCAACGCATCCACCTTCGATTTGAGGACTGTGTTGTGACTCGAGCTTTGCTTGTTGGCAGTGCCCACGCACCCAGCGCCGTCCCTGTCGTTGGGAGGCGCTAAGTACATGGACAACGTTAGGCACCCCGTTGGCGGTAGCCCTTGAACTACGACATACTTGGCACCCTTCTTCATCAACGCCTGTTCAATATTATACAAGGTACAACAAATCATTTTTAACATAATTTTACGACCAACTACTAGTATAATTGAGCTATACATAATAAAAAAACGTGGTTACCTGAAGAAAAGTGGTGACGCTATTGATGGCGAGGTTTTGGATGGATTGAGGGGTAACGGAAGATCCAAAGCTGTAAGCGTAGTCATTAGCTCCAATCTCACCAACCCAAATCAACGCGTCGTCGAAAACAGCCTCGCACTCCTTTGGCGTGCTGCTCTGCTCTCTGCACCCTCTTCCTTCCAGAACCTTCTCGAACCAGCCCAGCTGCGTGGAGATCGACTGCGGCGTGATGTTGAGCGTCATGTTGTTCTTCGAGAAGAAGCTGTGGACGATGGCGGTCGAGCCAGCCACCGCGAAGTTGACGCTGCCAGTCGTCGAGGGAGACCTGAGGGCGAGGTAGGGCGGGAGCAGCGGGAGGGAGAGCGACTGCGCGACGAAGTCGATGACGAGGCGGCCGTCGGAGTAGCGGTTGGTGGGGCGGTGGAAGAAGGTGCGGCCGTAGGGGAGGTTGGAGACGAACATGAAGCCGCTGGGGCCGCTGTTGGAGTGGGTGTTGCCGGTGTCGGTGTAGGAGTCCCCGAAGGCGTAGATGGTCTTGAATGGGCGATCTGCGGCGTTAGCTAAGCTGCTGTAACTAACGGTTGAGATTAGGAGGATGAAGAAGATGGGAGCGATCGCCATCTTTCCTTTTTTTTGTGTGTGTGTGTGTAAATTGGTAGTGTGGTTGGTTTTATAAGGTTTACATAATTAATGAGTGATGGGAGCAATGCATGTGGAAATAATGCTGGGTGATGGAGATTTTATTTGTGATTCATCTACCTTTTTTTAGTACTACTATTTATTTTTGATCGTCATAACCGTCTCATTAATTTCTGGTTGTGAAGAATGAGTTGAAAGTCTATAACTTCACCTATTTCCTTGTTAGTCAGACGTTTGTTTGCATTTTGGTGAGTCACGTCACGTATATATGTTTTATTGACGAGATTTTTTTATTTTGAATATTTATTAATATAATCAAACATATATTATTATTAAGAATTGAAACTAAAAAAAATGTAGAAAGAATAAACTATATAGACAATTCACATTATCAAAAAATAGCTACAAATTAATATGTTTCCATTGATATATTAAATAGCACTAGAATTAGAACAATTTTTTTCATATTCACCCACCATTTTAATATTATATATTTTTTAATTTTTTAATAATAGTACTTAGCTGTGTTAAATTGAAAAACTACTCCATATAGTCCTATTAAAATGCACATAAAATGAAAGTTACTTTGTTTACTTAATAGGCGTATGAACGAGGTTTAATGAGTGGGAATAAATGGTGGGAATTGAATGGGGTGATTCATCTGAGTAGTTGAGAAGCAAATTCGTACCTTAATGTGTAGCTGCTTTATTCGGTGGGGAGTACTAGTTCTTAACCTCAAATTGGGGCGTCCCATTGGAACTTAATGATTCAACGACTTTTTACCTAAATTTATGTGCTCATATTCATAAGCTTTTACCAAGATCTGAATTAAATTAAATAACCCGTGCACTAATATACGGTCCACAATTTTGCAATTCACGGTTTCAACTACACGAGAATAATGCAACTATTGTCCCCCATATATCGTACAAGCACTTTGCACTAGAGAAATTAGGACACAAATAATTGAACTGGAGGAGGGAAATTTTTGAGAACTTAACAAGCATCGATGGTTCGGTATATCTATCATGCTTAGAGAGCACTTGCCAAGGCATGAACTTGTTTGGGTTAATTTATGCTCGGTAACTTATTTATGCTAAATTAGGACACAACAATTGTCTTCTACTCTTGAAACTCTAAATCTGACCAATTTCTCATTGGTATTGAGTCTTTCCTTGTATGATGAACCAGATTTGTAGTTCTTGTGGGGAGGCTAGGTTCCTCCAATACAAGGGCGAGGCCACCCTACTCAAATATCTTAAAATTTTGCATAATTTTTAAAATTTTCTTATATTTACTCCTCAAAGTTTCCTCATACTATATAATTTTGTCCCCTTTCATTTATGACTAAGGCTTCACCTATGTTCCAATGAGATTTTCATGCATGCACCTGTGATCTCTCTATTAACATGTAAGATAGAATGAAAAATTGAAAAATAATTAAATTTATATCCATACCAACATGAGATCCTCAATAAATCTAACTTATTCTTAAATTTTGTTACTATATCTTAAAATTGTTGAATGGAATATGTTGTGCCACAATTGTTAAATGGGCTAAACAATGTACCTTGAAAACCCATTTAAATATGGCAGGCCCATATGGGCCCATTTACTTCTATTTCCCATTTTCAATCAATTTCAATACGTTCCTGAATATATTCACCAAGAATGAAAAGGTAGACATTCTGCAATTGTTCTTGCCGAAAAATGTATACACTCATGAGTTGTCACAGGCAAATAATCAAGAAAACTGGTCTCCTCTCCCTCTCCTTTCAATCCCACCACTATTCTCACAGCTCTCCACAGATTGAAGCCGCAGTTGCGGAAATCTGCAAGACATTGAAGCATAACAACTGGCAATTTCTGTTGGAATCGTCGCATTTTCCACGAGACTTGAATCCAGACGTGGTCCATTCGGTGCTGCAAAGAAGCCATTTTTCGCTTAATCCGCGGCGCCTTCTCGATTTCTTCCATTGGTCGACTCATCATCTGGGTACTGCTCAGAGTCTCCATTCCTATTCGATTCTTGCATTGATTTTGTGCACTTCTAACCTTTATGCACCTGCCATAACTCTGCTCTCCGAATTGGCTGAGGCCCAGGTCCCTGTGTCCGATATTATCGACTCAATTCTTAAACTTTGCAATGAATCTGAGAGGTTTCGATCGAGGGGGATTGTGTTTGAATTGTTGATTGATGTTTATAGGAAAAAGGGCATGTGGAATGAATCTGGTGCTGTGTTTTTGGGGATAAAGGGCGGTGGTTTTAGTATCAGTTTATTGTGTTGTAATTCTCTGTTGAAGGATTTGTTGAGGTGTGGGAGAACGGAGTTGTTTTGGAAGGTTTATGGGGGAATGTTGGAAATGGGAATCAAGTTAGATGTTTACACTTATGTGAGTGTTATCACTGCTCATTGTAAGGTTGGGAATGCAAGAGAAGCTAAAAGGGTTCTAAAAGAGATGGAGGAGAATGGGTGTGATCCGAACGTGATTGCTTATAACATCGTTATCAAAGGGCTATGCAGAAGTGGTGCCATTGATGATGCTCTGCAGCTGAAGATGGCAATGGTTGAGAAGGGGTTGGCTCCTGATCAATATACTTTCTCAATATTTATTGACTGGTTTTGCCAGCATAAGAGAGCTTCTGAGGCAAAGTTAATTTTGCAAGAGATGTATGAGACAGGCATAAACCCTGATCATATTGCATATTCTGCAGTGATTAATGGGTTCATGAAAGAGGGTGCTGTGGATGAGGCCTTTCAAATCAAGGATGTAATGGTTTCGCGAGGAATTAAGTTGAATTTGCTAAATTATAATGCTATAATACATGGTCTTTGCAACAAAGGTAACATGGAGAGGGCAGAAAGTCTAGTATTTGAGATGATTAAATTAGGAATAAACCCTGAAATCCAGACATACAATTACCTGATTTATGGGCATAGCCGAGTGCGTAATATGGAGAAGGTCTCGGAAATTCTGGCTTGGATGAATGAAAGAAACTTGGCACCTTCAATATACACCTTTAATGCTATAATAGATGAATTGAGTCACACGGGAAATCTCGAACAAGCTCATCTGTTATTGCGCAATCTAACTGAAAGAGGTGTCACACCTAATATTGTTAGCTACACTACCATTATAAAAGGTTACATGAAAGAAGGTAAATATGAAGAGGGTATGAGGATATTAGATGATATGTGGGAGAAAGGAATGGTTCCTGATGTTTTTTGCTATAACTCTATTATTATTGGTCTTAGCAAATCCAAAAGGATGAGTGAGGCACAAACTTGTCTCATTGCAATGCAGAAGAAGGGAGTGATACCAAATGCCTATACATTTGGGGCTTTAATTTCAGGATATTTGGAGATTGGTGAGATGGAGATTGCAAAGAAGTACTTTGTGGAAATGCTTGATCAAGGTATCGTTCCTGATCTTCATAATTATACAGCTTTGATTGATGGGCTTTGCAGAAATGGGGACATAGTGCATGCTTTTTCCATATTCAATATTATGCTAGAACGACGTCTACTTCCAGATACACACATTTACAGTGTGCTTATAATGGGCCTTTCAAAGAATGGGAAACTGGTAGAAGCAATGAGAATCTTCTCCAGCTTCTGTGATAAGGGGTCTGTCCCTGATATATATGTTTACACTTCGCTCATTTCTGGTTTTTGTAAGCAAGGTGATATGTCAAAGGCTTTCAGTCTTTTCAATGAGATGTCTCAAAAAGGTATCACTCCTAACATTGTCACTTATAATGCCTTGATGGCTGGGCTGCTTAGGTCAGGTGACATAGAGAGAGCCAAGGAGCTATTTGCCGGACTGTCTGATAAAGGTTTGATACCAAACAAGGTTACATATGCTACAATGATTGACGGGTACTGCAAGTCTGCAGATTTGGATGAAGCATTTCGTTTGTTTAAAGAAATGCAACTCAAGGCTGTTCCAGCTGATGGGTTTGTTTACAATGCTCTTCTCAATGGATGTTGCAAAAATGGTGATACACAGAAGGCTTTGTCTCTATTTAATGAAATGAAAGAGAGAGGTATAGCATCCGTACTTACATTCAACACAATGGTTGATGGATATTGTAAGTCAGGAGTTTTGACCAAAGCATTTGAGTTGATCAAAGATATGATTGATAAGAAAATTATGCCTAATAATGTGACCTTCACAATCTTAATCAGTCATTGCAGCAAGATAGGTGAGATGGAAAAAGCAGAGAAGCTTCTTTCAGAGATGCAGAAGAGGAATATAGTGCCAACAAATCTAACATACACTTCCCTTTTACATGGTTACAGCAAAGTAGGGGACATATCCAAGATGTTAGCCATATTTGAGGACTTGGTGGCAAAGGGTGTTGAGCCTGATGAAGTTGTGTACAAACTGATGTTTGATGCATTCTATGAAGGTGGGAATTTGGATAAAGCATTAAAAGACTGGAATGAACTTTTGGGCAATGGTGTATTAAAAGGAAAGGTTAGTGAAATACTGATAGGAGCATGGTCTGGAGATGAAGATATTTCGACTGTACTAGCATTACTTGCTAAAATGAGTGAGCAAGGGTATAAGCCTAGTGTTACTACATGCAGTATCTTGACCTATGGTTTGCAAAGAGTAGGATACAAAGAAGAACTACATAACATTATTGATGCTATGGTGAGCTACGGTTGGGTTCCTCCATCAATGAGTTTAGTTGACTTGGTCAACCAATACCAACGAGAAGATATCCAAAGTGATCATCCCCTGCAAGGAGCACCTGGAGTTGCTTGTCAGATTTAATCTTAATTGAGATGATATGGCTTTCAAAATTTTTTACCATCAGATGCTTCATAAAGCATCTGATGCTGCTGTTCTCTCCATATTGGCATTGAGTATTCATCACTTTTCTTCCAGAGGTATGCTGCTTTCTCAATTTGCATAACTACTGTTCTTGAGAACATATATTTGACCGGATCCCCAAATTTGTCCCATCCTTCAAATAGTAACAATTTAGTATTTCACATTTGCTAAATTTTCAAATCTATAGGACCAGAGCAATATTTTTGTGTGTGAGAAATGCTACTATCTTCTCAGATTCCAATGCTTTTTTAACAGAAATTATAAAAATGGGCTGGAAAATAATATTCAAACAACATGATATCTGAGAAAAAGCACTCAGATCAATTTCTTAGGTTTATTGTTCAACAGGAGAGGATCTCAGTAAAGAGCAATTTAGTTTATTTTCTGATTGCAAGTTACAAACCTAGTAAAAACTCCACTACTTAAATTATTCTAGCTGTTATGAGCTACAAAGAAGCTACTTATAACTGTAACTGGACCAAAAGAAGAATATTTTGTTACTAGACTTTATTCCCTTTGGTAGATCTTTACAAATTCAGCTGTACTGTTAGGCCCTGATGAGAGAAATTGGAACGTACAACGAAACTCTTCTGTCACAGGTAACAGGTAGAGGCTTCTCTCTTTACCATTATTATTTCTCATACGGTTTCTTTCGTATGCAATAGTTTCACAAGTCTATTCTCCAATGCTATATTTGGTGATAAAGTTTCTGTTGTATTCCTAGGGAGCTTGGTAATTAATAATTTGATATGGTGGGAATGGAGATAAATGTTGTGGCTTCATATAATTTGGAACAATTCCTCAATTAGTATTATCAGCTTGATATCCCTAAACTGGGAAATTCTCTATCATCGCATTTTGGAAGAACCAAAGTATATTCGTCCTAATTCTCCTGGACTACACCCATTCCCATTGTTGTTCCCTTTACTAACCAAACATCCCCTTGAGCTGCATTTATCTTTAAGGATTTGGAATTCCATCACAATTAGTGTGAGGTTGAATTGAAATCGCAAGTGCTGTCTACATTTTTATCACTAGATGCATTTTTATCAATTGATGATCCATTAATTTATTCTATTTTGAACTCTTTGAGCATGAAAGTTAAGTAATTTACTGCATTTAATATTTTTCACATTTGTATATCAGGCAGAGCTTGTGCTGAATGACAAACTTATGCACTTCACTAATGTTGATGTTCAAGATATTAAGGTACTCCCTCCGTCCCGCGTTACTTGCACTAGTTTCCTTTTTGGGTGTCCCAAGTTATTTGCACTCTTTCCTTTTTTAACAAAAGACAAAACATCTAATCACTCTTTTTTTATTCTATCATTTACTTTACTCTCTCTTATCTTTCCTACTTTTTTCATCTCTCCTATTTATTTAATATAATTTCTTAACCTCCGTGCCCAACAGTAAACGTGCGACTAACCCGGGACGGAGGGAGTACTTCTTATGTCATTTCAATCTATTTCATGTTTATTATAATGTTCAGTTCTCAGATCTTCTTCATCTACTCTTTGCCATCTCTCTTTTGTTCTGACTCCTCTTTCATAGTGGTATTTGATACAAAGCCAAACCCATTAATGGAACTTTAATGTTCAATGTTTTGTCAATGATTCAAAAGTTCCCGTGCTTATCTCAGGCACTAAAGAAATTTAATTTTCAAAGTTCAAACACTCAACTACCATTCCTCGAAATTGAATATCACTTTATAATTAAGAATAAGTTAGTGTACCAGAAATCCTGTTAAACTCTATTTGCTTCATACTTGATTTGGTTTCAGTGATATAAACATTCGACTATTGGATTCTTTGTTAACTATCGATGATGATGTTAAAATAGCGTTTTTCTCTCTCTAATAATACTACTTGTAGAAAATTAATATTGATAATTTTTAGTTTTGGATTTAAGTGAATTTCAATATTACCTTCATTTTCAAGCAAGTCTAAAGTTCTTTGCGTTGAAGTTTTTTTTTTCAGACTGGTTTATATGTCAAGGGCTGGCAAGGTTTTGCGTGTTGTATTGAGTAAAACCACAAATTCCTCTGCTTTTTTGCAGGCCCCAGTTAATTCCCCTTTTGAGTTTCGGCTCGGGCAGAGTGTTTCATGCGTTAGCTGGGACCTGATCCGCGTAGGCCCAGGGTGAACAGTCATCCTTTATGGCATGGTCTACCAGAGTGAGGGTATTCGATCCTGTTCGCTCCCCATGGTTTCGACCCCAGCCATCTACGGAACTGCACCTTGAACTAAATCAGTTTTTTCCATAAAATTTACAGTGGACGAGATCACAAGGTATTAATTTTACCTATGTTGATGGCTTATTGAGTTTCTGTGAATAAAAGTTATGTATCAAGAGGAATCACCTCTGATGAGTTTTATATGCTTCGTTGATTGCTAAATATAGATATGTGAGTTGGCCTAACTCTAGTTTTACGTTTACAATCTATACCAACTTGTTTTTGTGAAGACAAGATCTTGGAGATTGTTATTTCTTAATCTGTGGATAAAACCAGAATCAAGCTGTACTTTGAAATTATGTTATTGTGGAAACGATTTATAAATTAGTAAATCCCAATACACTACTCAATTTCTAACATGTTCAAATGAAAATATGCAAGTAATTAAACACCTATATATAACAATGATCTTCACTCAATACAAATAATCCCCATACACGTATACATGTGCATTACTCACAGAACTCTCGTCGGGCCCATTAGGCCCGAAATCTCCTCCCAAAGCCCGACGGTAGCCTGCTGAATGACAGTAGGGCTACAGGCTGCGACAGTCCAATATCCGGCCTGAATCTCATCACTGAGCTGCTCCCTCTCCCAAATGCAGTAGCCATGGAAGAACCTGAGCTCCTCCGCCTCAACCATGTTCCTCTTCACCATCTCTGCCGCACACCCCACGCTCTCCTTAGTCCCGTAGTACACTCCCTCCATCACCTTCTCCAGCACGCCTTCTCCTCGAGGGCTCACCAGGAACATGGCCTCCTCCACTGGCCCCCCGAAGAACATCGGTTTCTCTGAGAATAGGCCAGACGCTGAAGGCCGCATCTCCTTGATCGACATGAGCGACGGCCGGTTTAGTATCAGGCCCGTCGGGCCCGGTGGGCCCGTAGACAGTAGCATGATCACCGTCCGATCGAAGATGTGGACTCCGTCTAGCTTCTCCGTGGCGATCAGCAGGCACCCTCTCTCGGGCTTGTAGATGCTGTGGGCCCATTTGTTTCCGGCAGTCGGTTCGCCACCGGAGAGCTCCTCCAGCAGCGGAGCTCGTTCTTGGGCCACCAGTTTGGCTCGGAAGGCCCGCCAGTCCGTGCTGACGGACGGGCCTTCTTCGTATTGGGCTGGACCCGGCATGCAACCTGTTTTTTCCCCCCAAAGATAGCAACTTTAATTAGTTCTTGTTCTTGAATTTAAAGGACAAGAAAATGAAGATCGGAAAGAAATAAGAACATTACATGCTACAGAAAATGGAATTAACTTTCTAGTTTCAAAGTTGCTGCACTTTTTCAATGTGGAAATCCTGCCTCTGATTGGAGAAACAAGGTCCATGGTTGTGCTTGATGACGAGAGAAACCAAGCTTTAATTGATGATCTAATGTCTAGATATGATCACTCACTATATAATGCATGCAAGAAATGGACATAGCATATAATAATATTACATATCTATGGATAAGAGAAACTTTTGTGCTTGCTGAGATGTGGAGTGAGATTCAATTTACACCACATATGGCTCCATGCCCCATACTTTGAAGTGGATATATCATCTTATGTAAAGGCTCTAAGTAGACCACAAAACAATATTTTTACCGATAATTGGTGTAAATGTACAGTGATAGTATGTGGCTCCTTTCCAGCCATTCTTTGTGTTCATTTTGCCCTTCATTGTTGGCTGGAAAAGTGCATTAAAATGGTAGGGATCGAAGTACCCATCCCTTGAAAAGTACCAATTGACCTTTATAGATTTACAAACTAAACGATTATAAAAATCTTTACATTGTTCATTAATCAAATATAAGTTGACAGTATATATACAACAAAGAATAAACTAGTCTACATTATCTACAATTACTTTGTCTTCTTGTACTTGTAAACATAAAGTAGTAAGGATCTTGACGTCATCGATGTTCATTAATTTAGCAAAAGTGCTATCTGGCAGCATTTTTCATTAGAGCAAGGATCTCGGCGTCATCGATGGCTGATTCTGTGACGAGCTGAAGAGGGGTTTTACCACTTTTGTCGACAGCTTCTGCGTTGGCTCCCCTTCATAATGTAGGTAAATTTTTAGTAAAAACTAGATAATGAAATACTAATTTAGTAGTTTAGAGAATAAAAAGGCTATACCTTGTGAGCAAGAGTTTGGTGATTGCATTTCCACCCCTTGAAATGCTATGATGCAATGGTGTTTGACCCTTGGAATCACAAGCACTGATATTTGCCCCATTCTGGAGGAGCAGTTCCACCATGCTGATATCAGCTGAATGACAGGCCAGGTGAAGCAACGAACAACCATCAAAAAGCTCGTCTTCTTCCATAGCAGGGACATTCGGATCAGGATTTTCCTGCTTGTTTGATTTCATTCCTTGACCATAACCTGCATTGACATCTGCTCCTGACAAAACAATAAGGCGGTAGACAGCTTTCTTGTCATTTTTACGGACGCTTTCCCACAATTGCTCAGCAGCTGAAACAAGTTGCTCACTCTCCTTTAGTTTGGGAACAAAACTTTTTTCTACATACTGCAGATCGAGACAACACTAAGATTAGGTAGCTAGATTTTCCATGTTTAGAAGACAAGAGAACCAAAACATACAAAAGCCTAATACCTTTGCAGTGATGTACTTCTCCTTAAGAGCTGTTTGACCAGCGTGATGAGGTTTGGTGAAAAACTGTCTGTATTTCTCAGATTCAAACGACCTGTCATAACATATAGTACTATAATTATACTTAACAAATTATGAAACAAACACCCCAATCACTGCAATCTTTACCGTATTGGTAGTTCATCAGCTTGAATAGTTCTATTTGCTCGCAATAACCCTTCCCATATGGAATTGACAAAGACATTACCCAGCGCTTGAAACATAGAAATGACGGAAGGTTCCCAGACTTTCACATCAAGTGTTAAGGATCTTATCTGTTAGTTAAGAAAAGGCTGCAAGATCAGAACCTAACAGATCCATGAACCACAAGGACCAGAACCAATGAAGATGAGATTGTGTGAGAGCATAAACATACATTTGGTGGACATAATGAAATAGTTAACTAGCCTTGGATAAGAACAAAAGGGAGATTAATTCGTAACTACTTGCCTTAGATACATGCACCCCAAGGTTACGATGAATGCCAGAGCATTCAATGCATATAAGAACACCAAGATTCAAGGATGCCCAATCAGGGTCAGGTGCACCACAGTCGGCACATTTATCATTTCCAGGCACTTTACTCAATGCGTCGATTGGCTTCTCCTTTTTCAAATTAGCTTGAAACTTTAGAGTACTTCTGGTGGCTTGCATTATACTTCTTGCTGAACGATCTTTCTTAGTTTTAAAGCTTTGGGTAGTCTTTAAATCATGATCTGGAGTTTCTACTGAACCGCACTCACTACCTGGACTGAAACAGAACTGTCGATCCACAAATAAAACACGGTACAAACAGATGCAAAGTCCAGGTGACCCACACAAATACAAAATTTTATTTTATTACTTTTATTATTAAAAAACATAAATTTTTCCAAGAACTACACATGCCATAAAAATAACATTAACAAACATTTGTATGTATCAAAATTAGCTACACAATCAAATTACGCATTTGCAAACCACATAAATATTATGCAGTGAGTCTAGTGACATTTACAAATCTAGTGAGTCTTATAAGATGTCATAATATTATGCAGTGAGTCTAGTGACATTTAGAAATCTCAAAAATATTATGTCACTGATAGAACATTTTGTTCTAGTGACAACTCATAGCATAAAAATTGTCGCAACATATATAAAACAAAGAGTTATCCATCTTTTGTTTAATTTCTTACCACTTCGGGTGCTTGTAGCAAAGAAGTAATAACTCCTGTTATTTTTTCGATCCAGTCCATTTGCTCTGCTGAATTCTCTGCCTGCATCAGTGAAAAACTTTAAAGAACATAAACATCATGTCTATTTATCCATATAATTGAATCAGGAAAAGCCACAAACAAAGTTTGGCAAAAGATTACCTGTAAAGTGTAGTTTTTTGAAGGTGAAATAATCCTGAAACAAAATCTTAGGTCAACCTGCTCCGCATCCACTTTTATTGTTGATGTAAGCAAGTTCACCGTATGGCGTGCTACAGATTTCTCATCGTTTACACTGCCATGGTAGTGAGAAGAAAGCCACCTACTCAATAGCCCGGAGCCTGAATCAGACGGGGTATTTTTGTGCATGGGAGTTTGGCTGCTGCCTCCATAGAACTGAGGCCCAACAATTAAGTTGTAAAAAGAAACGGCACTCAGCTAACAGAAATGGCTAACGCGATTCAATTCTTATTCTATGACTTACTGGCCTATTCCATTGCTTCCGATAATAGTACAACATTCCCCGGCTGTCAAGAACAAAAAATCTTCTCTTCCAGTCTCCTCTCAAATTGGAGGAACGTTTAGAGAGATATCCTTGTTTGATGGTTTGTACCTAAACTACAGAAGTCTTAGCTAGAGTGTGACAAAACTAAAAGTAGTTTGCCCGGTAAAGTATGATTGATATAATGATCAAACTTAATCAAAAGTATTGTTTGGATGAATATTTATCACCCTAAATTAGGCTGATTATTTAATCATCTTCCAATACTGTCAATTCTATCATTATTATCCTTCCATCTATCAAACCAAATGCTGCTAAGAATATCAAATATATTTCCATAACATGTACCTTTCCCCCAGCAGCAGCATGCATCACTTCTTCTATCACTTTCTGAGAGCTTCTAAAAACAGGTTGTGTGGCATCTACACGTGGAGATTCAGTAGGCTTTTTTCCTGCTTCGTCAACTTGCTTTATGTAATCTTGCATCCGTTCATTGAGATTTGATATCTCATGGTTCGAATTTTCCCTTGCCTCTTGTGCAGAAGCCAAAACCTGCAGTAGAGCGGCAGATTAGGAAATGTTGTATCCATGAAAAATGAAGAAATGATATCTGAGATGCAACATGTATAACCTGATTAATACAGGGCTCCATTTGATGCAATAGCTCGTACCCCTGACAATGGAAACAACACCAACATCAATATAAACATTATGATCAATCAATATGGGGGGATGTCGATTATACATCATACTTGCTTGAAATAACGAAGATGGGCATCCATTGTGTTGCCAATGGCCTCTACAAACTCATACTTCTTCTTTGCCTCGACAGCTGAAAGGGCGCCAACCTAAAAATGTAAACATGTATTTTGTTCAAAACATCTTACTACTTCCTGTCCAGGTCACTACTTACATTAACAATCAACATACCAGATTAAAGCGTGTTTGCTCAAAAATTGATCTTGCATTGTGGAGTTCCTGGAACGTCTCTCTACCAAATTAGTTAACAACTGATGGTTACCCATGACAACTATCTGAACATTTATAGCCACTTAAGAGAAGTGTAATCAATTGTAAATATGGGAAATGATCATATACCTCTTCTAGCGTGCTAGCTATGTCTATCCTTGCACTTTTTCTCAATGACAAAAATTTATCTCGAACCTGAAATGTAATTATTAATTCATCCATCATGTTTCAATAGCTTACATACTCATGAGTTTGGATTATGGTGAATCTAAAATTCAGAGTACTACACAAAAAAAGGTCATGCCAATGAAAAAAATTCAATGATTCTTGTCATATTTTTTTCCGTTCTTGTTGGACCTTGGATATATTATCAGTATAGATTGTAGTTTACAAGATCTCGTTCCTATAATGGATCCTCTCTCTTACTTTATCCATTTCCCCCCTCTCTCTTACCTTACCAATTTTGCACTAAAACCCTTGCCGTTTCCAAAGTTCCTATTTTTAGGAAACGAAGGGAGTATAATATTTCTACCAGAAACATGCTTTATGGAGATTAACTTACAGCTGGCCTAACAAACATTCACAGCTAGCTTGAGCTTCGTATCGTTCTTTTGAAAACAAATTGTGAATGAAAAAGCTAGGGATTCTGACTAGTATTATGTTTTAAGGATCTTGATTTTAGGGTGAGATTAGTATTTTCTCTCCTTTATTTTGTGTAGAAATCAGTCACGTACTCCCTTAAAGGGCCTTATAAGAGGGAAGGGCTATTGAAACTTATATAGAGGTTACATGATCATTACCAAGTCCACGTGGGATAAGGGTCTCAACACGCCCCACACGTGTGGCCAGAATGATCATCGGACTTCCACACGTGAAACAAAGAAATCCATGAACTTGGGCCTAATGCCATGTTAAAATGGGTCACTTATTCCCTTAAGAGGCCTTGTAAGAGGGGACAACTATCCAAACTTATATAGAGGAGACAACTATCCAATACTTATAGTGTTTTAGTTAATGTTCTCAAATTTTAAAAAATAAAATTCTTATTGTTCAATTATTACTTTGAGTGTTGCATAACTTGGGAATAAAATCACAATGTTATTAAGATGTGATGCATCAAGAGTCCATGTTCTCCAGTGCCCTTTCTAAGTTATTGAGATATCAGAAGTTTGATAAATCTTCTTATACAGATGAAAGCAATAATGCATGTATGCAACTTTGTTTTCATGCAACAATTGAAGCTATAAAGAAAATGAAAATAACTTCTCTTGTAAGAGATCATTTTCAGATATGCATGGCTTTGCAAAAATGTTCTCTATATTGAAATTGTATCAAATGATCATAGATTAATGAGATCATTACATAAATACATATATGAGTAGTTCATCTGAGATAAGAAATTTAAATAATTGAAAATATAAGCTCTATGGGCTCACAATAACTAGATTGAACTAATTTTGATGAAATTAGAAAATCTTATGATATACGTAGAAAGACGAAAAGCACCAACTTGCGTCATCACTGCTACATTTTATCCAATTTTAATCGCACATACCTGATCATAAATAACAGTAGCCTTGTCAAAGCGCTTGTGGGCATCCTGAGTGTTTTCACAATATCATTTGTGAGGTCCAAAATTCATAAACTTAAACAAGAATAAGAAAAAATCTAAAGAGAGTGCAATTAGTGAGAAAACAGTTAGTTCAATGCAACCTTGGTCAACTATAAAAAGATCAATCTAATGGTTTATTAACTGGCATAAATCCTGGTTTTTATGACCTCAAACATATAAAAAACTTCAGAAAAATGTTAGATTTCTTGACAGGGACATGCTTAATACAGTAAAGGCTGGCCATATGCATGCACAAAATCCCTAAGCCTATCATCATCGAAGGTTAACAAAGAATACAATAACAGAAATCTATGAATTTACATAATATACATGGAATTGAAATGAAATGGAAGTACCTTAATGTCTTGGACAACATTAGCGAATTGCGTAAGTTTCTCATTCAGCACAAACTCTACCTGATACATACGGAAGCAAAAAATAGTGAAGGCACTAAAACACTTAACTTGCTTCGTAAAATGAGTTCAGACTAGAATATATTGTCTAAAGAAGCTAAGGTAACATGAAGAGTCAGTCACATTGCTCAAGGAAAATGTATAAGATGGCTGAAATTTGAAGATTAAATTAATGGATAAAAGAAGGCCACTACTCAAATGATGGACATGCATCTCTTTTAGATGATGAAAAGGTTTCAGCAGTTGCAATCTCGTAATGACATGGTATGCTTAATGAAAAAACAAACAAACAGACAAGCTAAAGCTCAGATCATGCTTAGAAATTTTAAACGACACTAAGTATGGATGCACTCAGTTGTACTCCGAACTTGGTTTGAGCCAGATGTTTGGGGTGAGAAGGGGAACGGAACCCACAATTTGCAATAACCGGGTGTACTGATATCTACTGCAAACTAAGTGAATAGCTCTAAATGATACACAAGGATAAGAAATCTATTTCAACCTCACAAAAAGCTGGTGCATCGAAATGATAAAGAGAGAAGCCTCTACCTGTGACCGAAGAGTTTCCTTGTATGTTCCAATTTCCCTCAGTACAATTGCAAACTTTTCCATATCCGGGCCTAAAAGTACAACATAACTTAATTAAGATGTACAATGGGCCTGGAAATTACTACACCAACAGAAACAACAGTTCCTCGTTCTATGAGAACCTTTGTGTTCAGTTATGAAAATTTTCATTGTGTATCTCTAATTGGGGCAAAATTTTCACCAAAACCAAAGCAGCACAACATTATGAAGGTCATGGTGATGACTCAAGTGATGAAAAAAACAATAAAACCAGAATTAGTTTTGTTAAGCTCATATGGCAAAACATATGATTTCTCAAAGCTTTACATCAAACCAATTATTGCATAGAAGCTGCGAGCAAATTTATTAAGTAACTTTTAAAATGAAAAATTTCTACTTCAGAGCTTCCCCATCAAAATGGAAGAAAACTGTTTTCCCAGATATCTTTCCTACCTCCAAATGCAACAGAGATAGGATCATTATGTCCTCCAGCAAATGTTTCAAGGCCGCTTGCAAACGATATATCTCTATCATATGCTTCTCCAAGGCCATCTCTGTGAATCCCACCAAATAAAAAGAGTGTAAAAATGGCAAATTCTACAAAGAAGTAACAAATATTAAGATTCGACTGCAAATCAACATATAATTAACAATAACGATGCCAAATAAAACAATGTAATTAAAAAATCACTCATCGTGTCAAAAGATTGCATGGACAACAGAGAAAAACAACCACGGCTTAATCAGTCAGCACCAGTTAACACTTTTAAGAAGTACTTTTTATATCGGCTTAAGGCTTCAAGAAACGAATATGAAGGAAATTAAGTGAAGCTACTTCTTAACATCTGAAGCCATAGTATTCAACCCAACAAGCACAAATATATGCCAATGCCAGAGAAAAACATAGCTTCTTCCTTCCTCGAGCATAATAGGTTATCAGTTTTATGTGTATAGGATATATGCATGTTCACATTTTATACTATTAGAAGAACTAGATATCAGTAAAGAACAATATTAGATACATGAGTAAAAAGCATGGCTTAGGACTTACACATATTTTCGACAACCTTTATGAAACTTTAGACTTCTTTCCTTTATTGTATCGGCACTTTCTTCCATCAACTGGATCTGCTTTGTTAAACAAGATAATCCATGTTAATCAAGTGCTCATAGTTAAACCACAAGATGTGCTATTAACATTTATTCATTCACAATCTTCCATGCAAAATTGCAATAATAATCAGACAAACACTTAATTTTTAGGAAAATAATGTAGTCTGTGTATTAGGAAATCTGAACTTCAATAAAACACTTAAAACTTGGGTGACTGAACTCTGTATTAGGAACCATTCCGTATTATACAGTGTTGTTAACTGATTGAACTCTGTGCTATTCACAATCGGTGTTCCCTACTAAATAAATTATCATAGAACACAGGTTAAATCCAATAACTCAATAATTCCATACAAAAATCGGATAACTCAATAACTACTGTCAACTTTGGTTGGGCATTTTTCAACTATAATGTTCCCACTATTACACAAATATTACAGACTAAACATCCTTTCATATAATTCGCACAAAACATTAGTTCATTATATCCTTCAAATCTCTTTTATATTCTCCAGGCTGAAAAGCATCATTCGCCAAATAAGAAGAAAAAAATGAACCACGCTTCTATACAATGCAGAGACAAATTGCAGAATGGAAACTTCATTCAACATGTTGAATCTATAAAACATTAATAAGCAAATGCTAAAAAAATCTAAAATAACCATGTACAGAAACAAATTTATAGAAGAACAAAAAACAAAAACCTGTTGACGGAACATGGGCGAATCGTCTAGTCGAGCGAAAAACATGTTTTCTTCTTGCATATCGAATTATTTCAAACACTATATCAATTACTCTAATTGATCACTTCATCTCAGAGGGAAAAAAAAAAAAAGGATGGCACAATCTCCTCACAATGCGATCAGCAAATTTTAAATTAAAGATCATGTTCCTGTGCAAAATCATGACGTAAAACTGCCTCACAGATCAATTCTGGAATGAATAATAGAGATTAATACAACAAATGTAAACAGGAAAATCAAATATGATGAACAATAAATAGGAGCGATTATGGTTCCGGAGGAGAAAATGATGAATGGGTGGTGGATAGGGGAGTGTGTAAAACAGTGTGATTGTTGTGAGCATATTTTTATTTTTGTTTTAATATTCCAATCTTGTACAATAATGTGAGCGGGAAGTCTTGCGATATTATATAATCAATGTTTTATTATATTACACGGATATATACCAAATCAGAAATTATAGTATACGGAGTAAAATAAGATACACAATTTTTATGGAGTATTCAAGGAGATGCTCAACAAGTGTTGTATGATTATAGTAATTTTTGTTGACGGTACATATGAGAGATATTATTAATATTATGTGTATATATTAATATGCAATATATAGGAGGTGAAATTTTTTTTGGTTATATATGGAGTATTCAAGTAGGTGCTCTAACAAGTGTTGTATGATTATACTTTATTGACGGTACATATGAGATATTATTAATATTATGTGTATATATTAATATGCAATAAATATGAGGTGAAAAAATATTGTTAATTTTTATAATTAAGATTATAAAATTTTTCACAAAATATAATGTAGTAGTATTTCTTAAATAACTCCATTAGTTTGTTGTTAAACTGAATGTGAGCCTATATATTTTAATTTGTCAAAGAATCATTGATTGGACACACCACCTCATATTGCCATCGACTCATCGTGGTATGGATGGCCTATTGGATTTTTTCTCGTAGAGTATCGGACTGCGGACAAAACTCTTCATTTTAATAGTATGATACATGAGGTTGTTAAGATGATTAGGAATTAATTAATTAAAAAAATAATTGTTTAAGTACTAATTAATTGCTATTTTAATTAAGAGATGCATGGTCGCATGATCTCAGTCTGTAAACTTTGTTTACACTTTTTACATTCAAAATTAATGAGTAATTCTGATAAGTGAGTAAACCATGTTCAAGACTGATATTTTGTTCAAGAACTTGCAAACTTTAATTTTTACATCATGATGTCATTAGTATGATTTGTACACACTTGATTTATAGCTGAGAATCTATGGAAATTCGAGCTCTACAATCTTCGATCCTATATAATTAAATATAAATATATAATTTAGTATGATTAGTTCACTACAAAAAACACGCAAATTACCTACGGCAAAAATCCGTTGGTAATAGCAATTTATCCGTTGGCAAACAGCATTACCAAGGGATCACCAATGATTATAGGACGTCGGTAAAATGCACGACGCTAATTTTTTTTCCAAGGGAATTTAGACGTCGGAAAATTTCCCAACGGCAAATCCGTTGGTGATTATGATTAGGGTTTAGGATAATTACCAACGATAATCGTCCGTTGGTAATTCTTGATATTTATATTTTCAAATACCAACGGCATTTTACCGTTGGTAATCTTCCAGAATCTGTATTACCACATTCTATTGGTTTTCAACTTACCTATACACAAAATCATATTTCTAACTAGACCATTAAAGCAAAAACCAATAAATAATGGCCAACAAAATGAGAAACATGATAGATAAAACCTCAAAAGTATTAGTCAATATACAACTAACGTACGAAAGCAAAAAGAAACATAAAGTATCGAGTTTTGAACTTAGTTCGTGAGACATCAATTCTATGCAGATACATCATCATCACAATCTGGAGCGCGACTTGATTATTGGGGCTGCTTGGATAGAATCATGATAGAACCTCACAAGTATTAGTCATAAACTGCTTCATCATCTCTTCCATCTCCCGTTTTTTCCCGCGCCTTTGCTCGAATAATTCTTGCTGCAAAAAGGGTGAAGAATTAGTCCTAAATGACTAAATCTAGTGTTCATTTTGCCTTCCTTTCTCTAACACAAGTAAGAATTAACAACAGTACATGTTTTACCTTCCTTTTTTCACTCTTAAATGACTAATTCTAGTGCTCATTTCATGAGCAGATTCTGCTTTGTGTCCCAATGGGAAGATAGGAGGGAGAAGAGCTACATTAATTACAAAAAGACTGATCATTTAAAACATCAAGCCTTATAATTGCATATAGCTACAGTAATAGCTTTTACTCAGTCCCTGGTTCTAGCATGTTGCCAAAAACTTGTAATTTTACGGTTAGTTTGAAATCTACCTATGGGATGCTCTCTCTGGTTATGTAATATAACAGATAATGACCAAAAACTTGTGATTTTAAGTAACCAGACAGAAATCTTAGTATATGAGGTAAAACAAATTGCAGAATATTGATTATTTAAAACATCAAAACTTATAATTTGCATATAACTACAGTCATAGCATTAACTTACAGTCTCTGATTCTAGCATTTATCCAAAAAGGTTGAAAGAATATCTGCCAACATAATTGCAAAGTAATGATTAGCAGGAAAAAAATCGATAGTACAGATAAAGAAATAGTTTATTTATAAAAACATGAAACTAGAAACATTAAAAAAAAAAAAAAAAACTTGTTTCTCTCAAAACATCTACTATTATTTTATTTGCAGACTAGATGTGTACAAACAATTAGAGACACATTCCTAATTGCGTCAAAGATAACTAATTGCAATTAACATTATTAAACCACTTCTTCACAACAGGTCGGTGGAGCCAGCAAAGCTCCACCCCAAAGCTAGCCACCAATTTCTAACACCCTAAGGCATGCTCTTAAATAATGAAATCATGGCACAATTGGGCCATGTCCCAAAATAACTAAAATAAAAATAAAAGAGATTCACCTTTAGAGTTTATATCTTCACTTCAACTTTAAGCTCTAAATCTCTTAACTTTGCTCCTCAAATAAGTGTGACAACCCTGTATTGAAATTAATATACTTATATTATCTTATGTAACATAAGCTGCTTTAATAGATCATGAGTACTTGCATGGTATTCCACTAAAGTGATAGTATGTATGAACTATTGTTTTTCTTATCAGTTATATCACCAAAGAAGATGCATCTGACAGTGCATAACAAAAAATTAATGGGCAGAAGGCTAGGCAAGAGCCAACAATGGGCAGGTTGTGCTGGTAATTTCCACAGATAACCAAGGAGATGTGAAATTAATGTTACAAGTAGTTTAAAAATTAGTACTCCACTTGCTCATAATTTAGTTTACATCGCTCACAACAACAAAAAAAAAAAAACGGAAACGGTTCAATATCAAGAATAGTTAACTCTTCCTCTGCCTGATTGGGCAAACCGAATATTACTAACCTTTCCTCCACCAGCAAGAAGTTCGAGAATAATTTATTGTACCCTCTCCTACTCCTCGTCTCCAAACTAATTAGGAAGAAATGAAAAGATGGTGATTCTTAGTGAAATAAGGGGGAAATTCAATTAAAACTAAATAGAGGGATGAGTATGAAAAAAGCAACGACAATTCGTATATACATCTATGAACGGAATTCCAATTCTGATCTTTCCATATACTGACCGTATAGTTTCTACCACAGATTCATTGAGGACAAGATCAACTTCTTTATCACTACTGGCCCGAGACTCAGCAAAATCAACCAACCCGTCCCTTGGGCCATTGAGAATAGCCTTCATCCAGATAACAGAGTTTAGGGTCAGACTATAACGCAAGCACTTTTTCTGAGAAAAAAGAAGATTGCAAAAAAAACAGTTAAATGATTTCACATCTCACAGAAGAAACCATAAAGACTCCTTGCATGCAAGCAGACTCCCTAAACAGCTAGAATTTACCCCAAACTCATTACAACATATATCAGAAGCAACAGATAAACAATCTTTAGCACAAATTACACACATCACAGCTTACTCAAGCAAGCCCCAAATAATAAAAATGTGACTGCGGCCGTTTACAGAGTGATCTGGGCTAAAGAAATCGACTAGTAGTCCGTGTGCGGATAATTTTCTTGCAACTTACTCCAACTCTCCAAGTAATTCATGAAATGGAACATCAAGTACAGAAAAAAAATTTAATCCATATCTTGGCACTTAATTCTGTTCCTTGTGTGCATAAGTTAATATCTTACATTTCCTATGTGTTACAGTCCATAATTTGTAACTCTTAACATATCTAGAAATGAATATGGCCAGCAGTAGAAGTCATTGCATATATATCTTTGTACTATGTCAGGAACTTAAAGAGAAAAGGTAATAAACTACCAAACTTAAAATTTTCAGATAATTGGCATGAGTATGGAATATGGATGCATACTCAGTAATCTCATAGGTCTGAAAACCTGATCCTTGAGCTAAAGGAAAGAGAGAAAACTGGAGCTAAAGAAAGAGTCCTTAAAGAAGCAAAGACTACATCAGATCATCGTTAACACTTGTAATGTGATAAATGCATTAAGCTCAGCACATACCTTATCGTGATTCAAAGCTAACACGGATTCTGCAGGATGCTCTTGTTAGTTCTTCATCTAGCTTGGTCTTATTGGTAGTGCTGTAAGTTATCAGACAAATAAACAACAAATCAAGCCAAACTCATTCAAGAACTACTAAAATCAGATGAAGTAAAACAGAGATAATAACCACACCTGAGAACTTGAAAAACCAATCTGAAGTGAAGCACACAAATATTGACTCACTCCATATCAGACAAACTAAAGTGCAAATGAAAATGAATCAAATCACAGTTTCCTCCAGCTCAATTCATTATACATGTTCTCTAATAATCTAAAATTAAATATTGATGCACTTCAAGTAAACTGATTAAATGATTTTAATAGCAGCATTTGAGCCTGATAGATCCAAGTGGAAATGGTGGAAATGAAAGTTTTGAAGCAGGCGCATCTACAAATCGTGGTGCAATAACTTAAAGTTTTTGTAAAAGTTGTTGAAGATGGAAATACCAACTCCATAATCAAGGAGTGAAAAATACGATAGAGAGAAAATGAGAATTCTGATTCCAGATCTCAAAATACGAAACATACTAACATATCTCTCCTAATTAACTACAAAAAAGAGGGATAAAGCAAAATTGAAAAGGACAGAACAATCACCACAACTCTCTCTCTCTTAGCTGCGAAGTGCCATTTTCTTCCTCTATGTAACAGTTTTGATAAGCACCAACAGGGGCTTCCGATTCCAATTTTCCCCAAATCGTGTTCAACAAAGATCATTAACCTAAGTTCAAAAAAATCTACGGAAAAATATCTTACCTCCACGAATCATCCGCCAGAGATCTCTTCCACCGGAGATGCTCCAGGAAAGGATGCCGGATTGGAGGACAGAACGCCAGATTGGAGGAGAGATCTATACTCAGTCGGCGTCGTAGAATGGAGGAGAAAGAGAAGAATGCCGTAAAATTAGAGCTAGGGTTGAAAAGAAGAGTAAAAAGTGAAATTAGCCTATTTAATTTAATTATGATTACTAATGGCACATATCCTAGGTAAATAGTTAAATTTCCAACGGCAAAATTCCCTCGGAAATATATATAATACAATAATAATAATAATAATTATTATTAAAAAATAATATTTTTACCCACGGAATTCACCGTTGGTAAAATAATTGGCCAAACTCCGTCCCTACTCCGTTGGAAATGATGTCGGTAAAATTACCAATGGCTAATCCCTTGGTAATCCATCGGTAAATGCCGATGGATGTATTGTCGTCAGTAAATCCCTTGGTAATTACCTTGTTTTTTGTAGTGGTTTAGTAAGTGCTATACCCATCTTATTAAGTTTAATTTAATTATGAATTATCTACGTTTTGAAGATTTATAAATATTATCATGCAATTAATATATAATTATACTATATGTTCGTATTAATGAATTGATTATAGGTATGTGTTTCATGTGTCCATGTGTGATGTGTCATGTGTGACACTAATAGTAAAAGTTACATTAAGTGTCGTGATTCGGCCCAGCATTTAAATGAACTTTTCTCCTTGCAAATTGAAAGGTAAGTTAATTAGCCAACCAAAAGTTTATATCTAAGTTTTTTTTCTACACAATCACACGTGCACCGTGTCTGCTAATTATATATTCAAACTACTTCTATACATGCGTTAATCACATTGGAGAAAATATATGTATTTCAATGTATAACTAGGTGCACATTTCGGCTGAATTCTTGTTCAAAAAAAAATTTGTTGAATTAGTCGACTTAATTTGTTTATATAATACCAAAAGTTACGTGACTAATTTTAAAGGAAATTTTTTGACACTATTAGAAAAAAATGTATTTGTAAACATTATTTAATTATTTTTTATAAATATATTGATTCATGTTTACTTTATAATGTATTCGCATAATGCAAATGATTATAGAATACCCAAAAAGGCAAAATATGCATTCATTATAAGGTTGAGATGTTACATTAATGTTTCTTTTATTTTCCTTTATATTTTCCTTTATATTTTCCTTTATATTTTTATTTTATTAAAACAATGTTATTTTTAACATTACCAAAAAATATCAATTAGTTCACAAATAAGGAAAATTGTAACTTCATAATTTAAAATTACAATTTAAAAAATTATGAGACTGACCATAAATTAATTTAACTTTATACGAACTTAAATGACGAGTATTCTCTATTTCTCAAATAAATATACTTGAGGAGAGCGTTTTACATTGTTAGACTAATGATAAAGGCGCTGACAGATTATATTATAGTTACACACATATTCAAACGAAAATCCTAGAAAAAATAGTCGTGATAAAAAATCATGTTCAGACGACTTTGGAGGTAAAGCTCAGCCTTGTCTTTAATTTCCATCTATATATAACAGTTGAGCAGAATAGGTGAAGGCAGAAACGATGCATGGGAAGAGGCCCCTTCCTTCCAATGAATCCGAGGATCAAAACGACGTCGATCCATTTTTCCCTATTTACTCATCCGCCAGATCGCAGCTAGACATGTCCGCCATGGTCACCGCCCTCTCTCAGGTTCTCGGTTACACCGGCGAGAACCCACCGGAGTCCGCCCTCGACACTTCTCCACCACTTCCTCATCATCACTCGTCAACCGAACCCCAAACTCAACGAGTTCAAGAACAAGGTGTGGTGCTATTTTATGTACAAATTATATATGTATTTAATAGTAATTAGTAGTGTGTGATTGTGTGTTTTTACAGGAGAAGTCTTATGCAATCTCAAAGCATCTAAACAAATACTGCAAAAACCATCAAATTTACTCTTGCGCGGCCTTTAAATTTATATTCATTTACCCATAAATATACTACTGCAAAACCCTCATTTTTTTTCTACATACACTGAATAATTGTTGCACATGAAATGATGAAGGGAGCACTCAAAATCCAAGGAGGAGACACTACAGAGGGGTCCGACAGCGGCCTTGGGGGAAATGGGCGGCGGAGATTCGCGACCCGAAGAAGGCCGCGCGTGTGTGGCTCGGCACATTTGACTCCGCGGAGGCTGCAGCCCTGGCCTACGACGAGGCCGCGCTAAGGTTCAAAGGGAACAAGGCCAAGCTCAACTTCCCCGAGAGGGTTCAAGGCCGGACTGAATTCGGCTACCTAACAACTAGCCGCGGCACCATGCCTACTCAAACTCAAACTCAAACTCAAACCCGAGCTCATCCGAGCCAAGAGAACTACCTCAACGTTCATCACTATGAAGAATATCTTCGCGGCGGCCATGTCAATAGCAGCTATGGCTATGGGAACTCATCATCATCATCTTCCTCACAAGGGGTTTATGGAGGAGGGCTGCCTTTTGTTTCGATGCCGATGGCGGCTTCTTCGTCTTCGCTTGCGCCTGGTCAGGAAGATGGGCAGAGAGAGCAAGATTGTGTGGGGTTTCAGTCGCACTTTGGGTCTAACTCGGGCTCTGCTGAAAGCTGGGAGGAATATGAAAGCAAGAGTACAAGGAGTTATTTCTTTTGAGGGAATTAATGTGTGTCGAATTTTGATTTCTCATATGTAAAAGATATCGAAAGTTTATAATGAATGAATTGTTGGGCTGCAAACAACATCCCACACACAAGAATTGTAAGGACTACGTACCTAATCAACTCCGAAGTTTTTTTTGAAAGTGTTTCAAGAACAAAACGTGACGACTAATGTGAGTTCGGGTGTGCATCGATGAATGTTCTCAGTGTATCCGAGTTTGTTATAGGGTATTTCACAAGATATCTCTTAGCTATTCCTTTTTTGTGTTTTTATTTTATGTTTTTGGTTTTTGGGGATATCTTGTAATATCATAACATGTCCGTTATATGTAACACGTAGAATTTCAGTTTGCGTATGCATTAATATTTAAACCAAAGGTGTGTTTTAACTTTTAACTACTATGCCTCGTGCTTTTAGTGTCAAATTTTTACATTAATAATGGCTTAGGATCGATTTAAAGGCTGACTCATGTATAGGTTCAGTGTTCAGGCACATGAGACCCGTTTGGAGACCACCTTTAATTAAAAAAAGTCTCAAAGATATGGATTACTAGTATATATTTATATTAATTAAATCATTTACTGATGTACCATGTAACCATGAAAAGTTATAAGGTTTAGTTATGATATGTAGAGCTACGCATATAGAGCAGTTAGAAGCCTATGTATCGTAGGCTGAATTTAGCTAGATCTAGTTAGTAACCATAATATCCCATGCATGTTGGCCCTAGATACATGGAGTATATATTATCAAGCGATATATAACTTGAACGAGGGTTTCAAGTGACAAATTTCTACTATCTCTGTCCCACAATAGGAGTCCACATTTGACTCCGCACATGTTTTAAGAAATGTAAAGAAAAGTAAGTTGAAAAAGTTAGAGTCTCACTTTTATTTATTAGTTTCATAATGAATGTGAGTTGAATGAGTTAGTGGAATGTGTGACCTACTTACTATTTATATAAAAGTAAAAGTGGACTCTTATTGTAGGATAGACTAAAAATGACGAAAATTATTTAATCAAATTTTAGTCAAGATAAGCGAGCTGACGCTTCTTTTTTTGCACTCGCTTTGAAAAAATAATATAAAATAAATTAGAGAAAAAATAAAGTAAGAGAGAGAATAATGTAGATAAAAGTCTTCTCTAAGCTATTATCTCTCTTACTTTAACTATTTTATACTATTATTTTTCCAAAAACGAATGCGAAAAAGAAGCGACTCGCTTATCTTGAGACGGATGAAATATTTATTTTATGTTGTACAAATGCCCATGAAAATGGTGAGCAACAAGGAGAAGAATAGACACAGTTCAAAATAAAAAACAACAAAATCAACATATTGATAAAATCAAACATTGTATCCAAAACAAAACACTGTAGATGAAAAATATAAAAAAGCATAAGCAAATGAATAACACACACATGCATGATTTGTTGTTATCTGCATCCACCAACTTCGATAGATCATAGGAGCTTGATTGTAAAATCTTTTAGATAAATGAAGGGCCCCAACATTTTTTAAAGAGAATACATCACTTATAGAAAACAAGTCACAATATATGCAAAGTCTCATATCTCAATCAACAAGCATTACTTCAGCAACTTATTTTTAAAATAATATCGTATAAAACATTTATGCTGGAGCGTATAGGTTTTAAAAAATATTACTTAATTAATAAAATCACTGATCTGAATGGCTAATCTTATGTGATTTTCCATGCGTGGGTGGGTCAAACGTTGGAATTTTACTAGCAAATTAATTAACAAGTTGAATCTATATGCTTGAATCCATAGTAGTATATAAATATTGTTTAACAATCTTGACCATGAGATGACATCATGTCACACTAATTTATAATACTATGTTCTAGATAAAGATCTTATTTGATAAAAGAAAAGATATTAAAAGCTTAAAATGAGGTTCTTTTTGAAAAGCAAGGATAGCACACGTACGTACCAACTATCTTTTGAAATAAGATCTTAATTAGTTGTAGAATTACAGCCAATTGCGCTCTTAAGAATAGTTAAGCTAAAGCGGGCTAAAGTTCATAGGTAAATTAATGAAAAAAGAATAACATTAATGAGAATAAATTGAAGTCATGGCTTGTTGATAATTATAAGTCTACTTAATCCACCCATTAAACTGACTAAAAAATTGTTTAAACGAATATCGTAAGTATGTGGGCCACCGTATTTCGACGAAAGTAAATCAATTAGTGGTAATTAGAAATTAAATTAATTACAGCGATGAAATACACGAAACCATTGACATACCTTTTTTCTAAATCATTTGAACATTTTATTTGTGAAATTGATATGCAACCACATAGTATTAATTTCGTGAAACTACTTATCAATATCTGCATGAATATCAATATATAATTAAAATTCTATAACTAATATATATATACATATATACAAGCGTCATTACATATAATATGGAAAAAAATGGAAACGCATACATATTTATGTATACCAATACCAATATATTACTACATTGAGTTTTTATTAAATTGATAAAATAAAAGATATAGAGACAAAATATATTGAAGTATTATTGTTAGTGGAAATCTAAAATGGAATAACATGATTGTTTTTTCTAGACCAGGTGTATTTAACTACGTCGTTCATTGTGTTTTAAGGTCTCTTTTCCATTTCTATGTATTAATTGAGTTAAAAATGTTGTACTATTAAGTTAACTTCCTCTTATTTGTCCAAGATACATTTCTTGATATATAAATGTATTTAAATTTACGTACTTTTAGAAATTTGAAACTAAGTATAAATGTACTGGAGTAATTTATAATTTATACTTTATGTTGTCCTCGGACTTTATTCGATCTATATGCATGTTTTGAGTTTTGATAAATACGAATGAATGGCTTGTAACATTCTAAATGAAATTAAAGCATTTAAAGTAAATAAGGAGAATGTATGCATATAAATTTAAAATTTGTATTTAAAATTAAATTACATAACTAAACAACCAATGGAAAAATTCAAACCAGCTTAATTCGGTCAGATAATTTTTTTTGTGTTAATTAATTAATACAGAAAAGCATTATTCGTTTGTTAAACGCGTCATTGACCCTTTCATACGCCAAAAGATAGAATCTAATTCATTTCGGATAGAATTTGGAACCATACATTTAAGAAAAATTTCCGCAAAGTCCCACGAATTAAAATTTATATAAATTTGACTGGTTGTTTAAACAATTAATTGGTTCTCATTTGGGGAATGAGAGATTAATTATTGTATTCCACAAATTTTCTTGTGCCACCATATCTTACTACTACGTATATACGTATATAGTCCCTCCATCCCACAAAGTTTGTCCCAATTTAATTTGACACAGTTTTAAGAAATTGTTTGACTTTGTATTAAATGAAAGTGTGTAGTGGAATAAGAGTCTCACATTAGAGATGTAATTATTAATGTCTATTTTTAGAAAGATTTTAATTGGGACAGACTTTATGGGATAAATGAAAATAGTAAAATGGGACAAAATAAATGCCCTAACTTTATATTTACAATAACTAATAATAGTAGCAACATGAAATCATACTACTAAAAAATAATTATATATCATGTATACGGTGTGGAATAAACCCTGATTGATGATTGCAATTTACTATAAAGTACTCCATAAATGTTTGAAATTGATGAATTAACGAAGAAAGCAGAGCGAAATATTGAAATACTAACTCATATATAATTATATAGGTCCACTGGATCTCAACTCAAGTATCACTTTCGGTAATGGAATGAATTGACACAGAATTTCAGCCTTTCAGGGATCACCTCAAATCCAAGATAGTACAGTAGTATATTATTTGAGTAAAATTAATATCATAAAAATCAAATACTATATTACTATATGATCATTTCACTTGTGAGCTAATACGCCTCTTAAAATGTATTGCTAAAAAATCCTTAATTAGTAGTACTACTACCCAGTAATTAATTTCACTGTAATACAGTAGAATGGTATCTCTACCCCACTCCCCTCCTTTTTACTATTACTTTTAATTACTTGTTTTATTATTCAACTACAATTATTTTGAATTTTGGTTGTTGGTGTTATTATTATGAAACAAAGTAACTATAGTTCAGTAGCCCCACTCTAATTCCTTTTGAAATTAATGTCCGGGAAAATGTGTGCACACGTTATTTAGACTTTCGTAGATGAACAATAACTCACTGCATATTATTCACCTATGTGTATTATATAGCGGACCATTTCATACAGTATTTCATTAAATGCATGTTTCTGGGCAGAAAACTAATTTCATTTTAAAAAGTAAGCGATGTTCTAGATTTCAGTGAATGTTCATATCCTATGTAACAAGGGAATAAAATCTTAACCAAAGAAGCTTCCAATTTATTGTAAACTTTTTGTTGGAAAAACATAGATATATTGCTTTTTGGAATGATCTTTTTTAGCTAGATAAGCTGTAAATAAACAATGAACACTTTGATCAGAGCACGTTCCCACCTACTTTATAAGTTATAACATCTAAATAAGTAACACGATATATATACTTTTATGTTTCCAATCGAAGCAAAGTATATTTATGCATGTCCTGTATTTCTAAAAAAAGAAAAGGGAATTGAAGGAGAAAAATAAAATAAAATAAAATAAAAGAGCATGGGCAGAGAGGGAGACTTGCCTGGGAAGCCAATTAAGATACTCTTTCGGCAGTTTCAAAGTTTGAAAAAAAAGAGAGAGAGGTTATGAAAAAGTCTAAAGGTGAGTTGATATCGGTATCATATCCACTGATTTATAGAAGAAAAAATGGTTGCTGCAGCGAAAGGGAAAGAGCTGCCTTTTGCTTTGTTTTCTGCAGATTAGTAACTCGTAATATAGCAAATGTGAAAATCAAGAAATGGAAAAAGGTCACCGAATTCGGCCCGCCCTTCTTTATTTCTAAATTTGCTGCCTGCGTTTTCGTGTTTTTTGTTGACCCATCAGTTTACAGCATCATCATATATGGTTATTGTCGTCCTCCAGTTTCACTATTTTTCTTCACGCTGCCTACAACGTGCGTAGCATACTAGAAACATGTATTTCTGTATATAACTCTTCAGACTTTGACTATTGACTTACTCAATCAACATAACTATAAAATACTACTAAAAATTTGACATATAATTGTCACAATTGTATTGGGTAAGAAGATTATTTTTCTGAAATTATTATACCATGTAGCAATTGTTGGTGCACGCAGCGGAAGAGCATGTAAATAAATCACATAATAATCAGATCTATTTAGCAGATTATTTAGACAAAATCTATTCGCGTAATTATCACATGTATCATGCTCATAACTTGAATTAATCATGCTTTAAGAATATTGAAAACCTAAAACATGCTTTTCTACGGAGTAGAATAATACCTAATTAATTCTCCAAAGAATTG
Organism: Salvia hispanica; assembly: GCF_029641045.1. NCBI lineage: Eukaryota > Viridiplantae > Streptophyta > Magnoliopsida > Lamiales > Lamiaceae > Salvia > Salvia hispanica. The sequence goes on from NC_142696.1 coordinate 44,115,628, forward strand.
AAGATGGCTAGCGACTTCTCCACGTGTAGCTTTAAGTACTAGACCACAAATCTTCTCTCTGGTTCCCGAACTGTACTCTAATATCAGTGTGGGCTGATCTTACTAGAATACTAGGACTTAAATAAAGAAGACAGAAGAAATCCTTTTTGGAATAGGACTCAAATTCGAAATCTCCTACAGCTGGGAGAGATCGAAATTTTCGAAAATTGCAATATGAGATATTGTGTATTTTCTGTCTCCTTTATTCTCCTATTTATATTAAGTTCCTTTTGGGCCCAGACAGGGATCTATGGAAGGCTTTGGATATGGGCTCATCCAATTTACTTTTTACTAATTAAATTGAACCCACAATTTAATATAAGTTATAATTGGAATATTACGAGCAGCCACTACAGAAGTAATATTGAACTCTCCCCATCCAAATCCGAAATTATAAGTAATCCGGGTTTCCGTTTATCTTTCATTTCCCGTGCTTAAGATTAATATGTCCATTAATTAATTAATGTCTGCTATTGACTTAATTAATTAACTTCTTATTAATTCCAAGAGTGGACTTAGCATGAAACACTCATTTATTATTCATAGAGTAATCATACTCCAACTAGCTAGGTTCCGAATAATAAAACTTAGTTTCGCGCTCCTCTTGAGGACATTATCAAACGAGACTCACCTCGTGCACGATTCAATATAATAGCAATCCTAGCACCGCTAGATATCGATCACCACTGCCCAATATATCAGGATAATTGGGCTACGAAAAACCCGCACCATTTGATAAGTCAAAGCAATGCATAATCAATACCGTATGCTCAATGCTAACCTACATTGATTAAGAAATAAATATTTATCAAGACCTCGCCTTTCAGTAGATAGCCCAAGGCAAGTCTTGCTGTTAGATCCGTTCAGTGCTATACCACACCAATGTCATCTTATTTCAGTAAGGCTTAGAAATATACGGACTGACATTGCAACCTTTCTCGATGGGTAGTCTAATTCCATCTAGGTTGTGAAATTCATATTTTTCTTTGTTTAGAACTGACCGTATTACCTTAAAGTGGACGACGCCCACAACCGGTCTACTAAAACAAAGACTTAGACTTTGTTAAGTTAACTTATACATTTAAACATGCATTAACATCCATTAAATGTAAAACATAACAACATTATGACAAAAATAATCTGTTTTATTCATTGGAAAATAAAATAAGAGTTTTACAGTATTCAATCACTCGAAACGTGATTTCTAGTATACAAACTCTAACAATCTCCCACTTATACTCAAAACACTTTCGAGTATACAAAATGTGCTAACGTCTAAATCTCCCACTTATACTGAAAGCGGATTGAGGTCTTGAATTAGTCGAACTCCCATTCCTTCAACATGGCTTTCATACGGCTTTACCGCTAACGCCTTCGTGAAAGGATCTGCCAGGTTGTTTTCTGACTCAATCTTGACCACTTGTATGTCTCCTCTCTGCACTATATCTCGAATGATATGATACTTCCTCTCTATGTGCTTGCTCGCCTTATGAGCCCGTGGTTCCCTCGAATTTGCCACAGCACCAGAGTTATCACAATAAACGGTGATGCGCTTGGGCATATTCGTAACCACACCTAAGTCCAGAAGGAAGTTCTTAAGCCATACAGCCTCCTTTGCAGCCTCCGAAGCGGCTACATACTCGGCTTCCATGGTAGAGTCTGCAATGCATTTCTGCTTTACACTCTTCCAAACTATAGCTCCACCTCCTAAGGTAAACACATATCCGGAAGTTGATTTTCTCGAATCCAGATCAGCCTGAAAGTCTGAATCTGTATATCCTAAAGGACAGAGCTCGGCTGCATTGTAAACTAGAACATAGTCCTTAGTCCGATTAAGGTACTTGAGTATGTTCTTTACGGCAGTCCAATGTCCTTGGCCGGGATTTGATTGATATCTTGCTACCATGCCAACAGCAAAGCAGATATCGGGTCTAGTACAAAGCATAGCATACATGAGACTACCAACTGCCGAGGCATATGGTATTCTTCTCATCTCTGCTATCTCAGATGCTGTCTTAGGACACATCTCTTGAGACAACTGGATGCCATGTCTAAAAGGTAGGAAACCTTTCTTGGCATCTTGCATGCTAAAGCGTCTAAGTACCGTTTCGATGTAAGATTCTTGGGATAAGCACAACATTTTCTTACCTCGGTTCCTAAGAACCTTGATACCGAGAATGTGTCCCGCATCACCCATATCTTTCATCTCGAACTGGCTGGACAACCAAGTTCGCACTGATGACAACATCTTTTTATTGTTTCCAATTAGAAGAATGTCATCTACATACAAAACTAAGAACACAACATTTCCTTTTTCAACCTTCTTATACACGCAGCTTTCATTAGGGCATTTTTCGAATCCAAACTTTTGAACAGTTTGATCGAAACACTGGTTCCATGATCTAGATGCTTGCTTGAGACCATAAATGGCCTTCTTAAGCTTCCAAACCATGTGTTCCTTGCCCTTCACTACATAGCCTTCGGGTTGTTCCATGTAGATGGTCTCCTCAAGACTCCCGTTTAGAAACGCAGTCTTAACGTCCATCTGCCATACTTCCCAATCCATGTAAGCTGCTATAGACAAAAGTATACGGATCGATTTGAGCATGGCCACTGGGGAGAAGGTCTCATCGTAATCGATACCTTCCTTTTGGGTATACCCCTTAGCCACTAGTCTTGCCTTGAAGACTTTAACTCGTCCATCGGGTCCACGTTTACGTTTGTATATCCACTTGCTCCCAATGGCAGTACAGCCTTCGGGTAGGACAGACAAATCGTAGACGTCTTTGTCTAACATAGATTGTAGTTCCGAATCCATTGCTTTCACCCATTCGCAATGATCGACATCAGCCTGCGCCTCTGCAAAATTCCAGGGATCCAGTACATTGCTGTCCGAGGAGTGATCCATACACTCACCCAAACCAATGTATCTATCGGGCTCATGAGAGACCCTCCCACTGCGGCGCGGCACTACAATATCTGGAGTATTAGTTGAAGTTTCTGGAATTGTTGTTACACTTGGTAATTGTTCTTGGTTAATGGAAGTTGAAACTTGAGTTAGCTCTTCTAGAGCAATCTCACTGCTGGACTTATGATTCATTACATAGTCTTCCTCTAAGAATGTGGCATGAGTGCTCACAATCACTTTCTGATCTCTGAGACTATAGAATTCATAAGCTTTCGTTCCTCTAGGGTATCCTATAAACACGCAAACCTCAGTCCTAGATTCCAGCTTAGTTGGATCCTTTTCCAATACATGAGCCGGACACCCCCATACTCTGAGATGTTCTAGATTGGGCTTACGCCCATTCCACAACTCATATGGGGTAGTAGGAACAGATTTAGAAGGTAAGACGTCTAAGAGATAGTTTGCAGAAAGCAAAGCATGACCCCAAAACGAAACAGGTAACCGTGCATAACTCATCATCGATCTGACCATATTTAATAAGGTCCTATTCCTTCTTTCAGCCACGCCATTCTGCTGGGGTGTGCCCGGCGCAGTCATTTGGGATTCAATCCCAGCTACCGATAAATAGTCCAAAAACTCGGCACTTAGGTATTCGCCTCCGCGATCAGATCGCAGGCATTTGATACTCTTACCATGTTGCGTCTCTACTTTAGCCTTAAACTCCTTGAACTTGTCAAAAGTTTCAGACTTGTAGCGCATCGAATAGATGTATCCGATTTTCGAGTAGTCATCTGTAAAGGTGACGAAATATCGAAAACCGCCCCTTGCCTCGGTTGACATTGGTCCACACACATCAGTATGAATGAGCTCAAGTACTTCTTTGGCCCTATTCCCCTTTGATCTAAAAGATCTCTTAGTCATCTTGCCTTCGAGACAGGACTCACACTTCGAAAACGGTTCCTTCTCAAGACCTTTAATAAGATCTTGATCAACCATCGCATGAATCCTTCTTTCGTTGGCATGACCAAGTCTAAGGTGCCATAAGTACGTTTCATTCATTGAAGTTGAAGGTTCTTTTCTTTTCTTAGAAATTTTCGATGTAGCATTGAGTTCTGATTTACGTTGATTAAATTGTGTAGAAGTGATCGTGTACAGATTGTTTTCCATGATACCGCGACAGATATAAGAACCATCTTTCTTAATAACGCAATTGTCATTAAAAGAAATCGAATATCCATCATAAGACAATTTAGAAACTGAAATTAAATTTCTTCTAAAAGAGGGTATCAACAAAACATTCTTCAAAATCAAAAATCTATCACTAGAAAAACGTAAATAAACGTCTCCCACTGCAACGGCCGCCACTTTCGTAGCGTCGCCCAGCTGGACCTCTATCTCACGATCATGTAGCCGTCTTGTCACCTGCATCAAGTCAGGATCAAAACATATATGATCAGTTGCTCCAGTATCAATAACCCAAGTATGAGTAGATGTCAAAGCCAAACATGACTCGACTACTAGAGCATGGTGCATACCTGTAGCCTTGCCCTTTTTAGGACAATCTGGCTTCCAATGACCTTTCTCTCCACACTTGAAGCATTTTCCAGTTTGCTTCTTGTCACCCCGCTGTTTCTTCTTTCCCTTAGCATTGTTGACTGCTACTTGGTTCGGTGCCTTTTTCTTTCCTCTTCTAGCCTTAGAGCCAGAGGAATTAGGCGCGATACTCATCATAGCTACTTTAGCTTGAACCATAAGGTCCTCCGCCGACTGAAGTTCAGTCAGCAACTCTGCTAAAGTATAATTCCGTTTGTTCATCTCAAAGTTGAGCTTGAACTGCTGGAAGCTAGGGGGAAGACTCTGAAGGATTATAGTAACCTGGGACTCGGGATCGATCGTCCCTCCCAATACCTCAATCTGGTTGAGGTGACTCATCATCTCGAGGACGTGTTGCCTCACAGACGAGCCTTCCTTCATAGACTTCGTCATGATACTCCGAAAGGCTTGAGACTTAGCCGTTCGATTCTGAGTACCAAAAAGATTTGCGAGATTTGTCATGATCTCGGCGGCAGTTTCCATGGCAGAATGCTGATGCTTGAGTACTGATGACATAGAAGCCAACATGTAGCACTTAGCCATCTCATTCGCCTTATGCCACCGTCTATGCGCATCTCGCAATGCTTGGCTGGCACTAGCAGCCGGGACAGCTGGGCGTGGAGTAGTGAGTACGAACTTGTACTCTTCTGCTGTGAGAACGATATCCAAGTTTTGTTTCCATTCGATGTAATTTTGGCCTTCGAGTTTGTTTTCTTTGAGAATGGCAGAAAGAGGATTAAAAGACATCTTGACGAATTTTATTGCACTGCAAACAGAAGATTTTACTATTTGTCATAAACTTATGTAAGGAAATTGAGTAGATTAACCATAAAACTTTTCAAAATCTTACAACAGCAAAATTAATAAATTGTATCCTCCTCAGGAGGTTAATACGCATTAAAATTTCGACAATTTACTGGTCACAACACCGGCATATCAATAGCTTCCTCCTCTGGAGGTTGACATGTCAAATGCTTCCTAAGCACGACCACCTGGTTTAGCATTACAGTATTTTATTTCTACAACACACTCCCATAACAATGTTCATGTGTTGATAACAAAATCAAGCTATCTCATAAATTCCGATTGAACCCTGAAACTCGCAATTCCTTAGGATTATTGTCCCTACTCTGTAGGTGGCGATAATATTAGGAATCACTTTCTAGTTCACTCTATTCATTATTTGAGAAGTCCGCCCTTATGAACTTACTGTTTTCGTAGGATTATTGTCCCTACTCTGTAGGTGGCGATAATATTAGAAAATCAGCTTCACAAAATTTGGCAGTCCAACCGATGGAGACCATATATAAACCATTAGTTCATAATTATCGCTTAGATATTTGGGTTATGGTTTTAATTAATTATCCTTTAGCCTTAAGGCAGATTAAGACTAATTAAATTCTGTTGGTATTTAATTTACTGGATAATTAAATCTTTTATAATCTTTAATATCTTAATATAGAAACTATTAATCTAGAATTTAATTCTCATTCATGTCTTACTATAAGATATATCTAAAATAAAATACATTATTTATAATCTTAATTAGACATGAAAAATCAAATTCATATAATTTCCAAGTTCAAGATTAGGAAGAATATCAATTATATTATTTAATGTATTCTTATATATATCATATCTTATAATAGATTCTAGATATATATTATAATTAGGAAACTATTAAATTATTCTTATCTATATCATCTAGGATATAAAATATTCATAGATATAGAAAATAATCCAAATATTCCTAAAATCTAGGGAAATCTTCCCAAAATGTTTTATTTCATTAAATAATATTATTTTTAATGATATCTATTAATTAAACAATTAAATAATCATTAAAATAATCTTTCGTCAATTTCTAGAGATTCGAGGTTGGCACGAATCTACACAACGAAGATACGAAGATATCCCCGGAGATTCTCGCCGGGACGGCGTGTTCGCCCCCCGACGACCGCCGGAAAACCCGCGCCTTACGGCGCGCTCTTCCTTCTCCCTTCTTCCTCCCGGCGGACAACCGCCGAGATTTCACCCTCCGTCGTCGTCGAGCCAGAAGGCGCAGCCAGAGCCACGACCTCCCGGCGATCTCCCACTGCCCGACGAGCTCGCGCGCACCAGCAGCCGGCGGCTGCTCTCGGTTGCGCCTCGCTAGGGCTGGGTCGGCTAGGGTTTCGGTATTAGGGTTAGGGTTAGGGTTTTGCGAAGAAGACCGGCGCCTCGGTGGTTCTCGGACGAGCCACCGTGCCAGGCTTCCTCCGTCCGACGCGTCTGGTGCCGCCTGGGCTCGCGGTCTCGATCGGCGGCGCGCGCGAGCCCCTGCTCGCATGCGCGTCGCCGCGTGATCGCACGTCCTCGGCTCCTGTCGCGTTGCATCGCGTTTGATCGGGGCCGGCTAGGGTTTGGCGGGCTTGGCCGGTGGCGCGCGCGAGCCCTTGCTCGCCGGCGCGTCGCCCCATGCCCGTCGCCCTCGGCTCCCACTCGATTGGCAACCCTCTTCGATCGATCATAGCGCAATTCGTCCCGGCGCAAGCGCCGACGAATCGCACATCTAGTTCGTTCGAATAATTCAAGTTCTATGATTCGAATGTTCTTGATTTCAACATGCATAAACAAAAAAAAATAAAAACACAAGAACATGCTTCGTAATCAATCAAGACATGCATACATGAATTTCGCGAAATTTAAATCCAAATAATCAGAGCCAAAGACTGGCTCTGATACCAATTGTTGGTGCACGCAGCGGAAGAGCATGTAAATAAATCACATAATAATCAGATCTATTTAGCAGATTATTTAGACAAAATCTATTCGCGTAATTATCACATGTATCATGCTCATAACTTGAATTAATCATGCTTTAAGAATATTGAAAACCTAAAACATGCTTTTCTACGGAGTAGAATAATACCTAATTAATTCTCCAAAGAATTGAAGATGGCTAGCGACTTCTCCACGTGTAGCTTTAAGTACTAGACCACAAATCTTCTCTCTGGTTCCCGAACTGTACTCTAATATCAGTGTGGGCTGATCTTACTAGAATACTAGGACTTAAATAAAGAAGACAGAAGAAATCCTTTTTGGAATAGGACTCAAATTCGAAATCTCCTACAGCTGGGAGAGATCGAAATTTTCGAAAATTGCAATATGAGATATTGTGTATTTTCTGTCTCCTTTATTCTCCTATTTATATTAAGTTCCTTTTGGGCCCAGACAGGGATCTATGGAAGGCTTTGGATATGGGCTCATCCAATTTACTTTTTACTAATTAAATTGAACCCACAATTTAATATAAGTTATAATTGGAATATTACGAGCAGCCACTACAGAAGTAATATTGAACTCTCCCCATCCAAATCCGAAATTATAAGTAATCCGGGTTTCCGTTTATCTTTCATTTCCCGTGCTTAAGATTAATATGTCCATTAATTAATTAATGTCTGCTATTGACTTAATTAATTAACTTCTTATTAATTCCAAGAGTGGACTTAGCATGAAACACTCATTTATTATTCATAGAGTAATCATACTCCAACTAGCTAGGTTCCGAATAATAAAACTTAGTTTCGCGCTCCTCTTGAGGACATTATCAAACGAGACTCACCTCGTGCACGATTCAATATAATAGCAATCCTAGCACCGCTAGATATCGATCACCACTGCCCAATATATCAGGATAATTGGGCTACGAAAAACCCGCACCATTTGATAAGTCAAAGCAATGCATAATCAATACCGTATGCTCAATGCTAACCTACATTGATTAAGAAATAAATATTTATCAAGACCTCGCCTTTCAGTAGATAGCCCAAGGCAAGTCTTGCTGTTAGATCCGTTCAGTGCTATACCACACCAATGTCATCTTATTTCAGTAAGGCTTAGAAATATACGGACTGACATTGCAACCTTTCTCGATGGGTAGTCTAATTCCATCTAGGTTGTGAAATTCATATTTTTCTTTGTTTAGAACTGACCGTATTACCTTAAAGTGGACGACGCCCACAACCGGTCTACTAAAACAAAGACTTAGACTTTGTTAAGTTAACTTATACATTTAAACATGCATTAACATCCATTAAATGTAAAACATAACAACATTATGACAAAAATAATCTGTTTTATTCATTGGAAAATAAAATAAGAGTTTTACAGTATTCAATCACTCGAAACGTGATTTCTAGTATACAAACTCTAACAGCAATATCATGTCCACACTATTAATTATTTACACGTTCAAACACACTCTCAAAATAGACTACGAAGCACAATTTAGTTAATAAAACATTTTGTTTCCAACTAATAAGCTGGGGCTTTCACTCTACTATGACCACATTATCGGTCATTTCTTAAAAACAGTCAAAGTACATGAATCGTTGCTATTTGCATATTGATGGCCAATAACTATCAAAATATAATCATCTTAATATTTACTCTCTCTGTCGGCGAATATGAGTCTCATTTTTTTCATTTTAGTCCGACCGTGAATAGGAGTTTCGATTTATTTTTACCATAAATGATAATAAGGGTCTCACATTCCACTAATCCATTTCACCCACATTTCATTTTAAATTAATACTCTTAAATGAGATCCATATTCCACTAACTTTTTTCCATCAAATTTTCTTAACACTTCTTAGAATCCATGCGCCAAGAAACGGAAATCCAAATGACGGATTGAGGGAGTACTTCTTCCTTGAGAAACAATAAGAAGTAGAAAAAAAATCTTGACTAATTTTGAAACGTTTACCATAATGAATGCTTTGACCTTCATTCAACACGTACATATTTGAATTTCCACCCTAATTTTAAGATATGCCATAGATGCTGAACCAAAAGCGTAAATTCAAGCCCAATGATATGAATCAAACAGGCCCTTTGTTACTCTACTTCAATTTGGATAAAGGCTATATTTTGAGAGAAAACTCGCCAAAAATAAAAAGGTTTGGATAAAGGCTTTTTTTCTTCTTCTTGGACTATAAGTCTTTTTGGATCATATATTTGGCCCACACATCACGATCTAGGACCCAGGGCTATTTATAATTTGTTCTCCTTTTCATATAATTGGCTTAGTGCTATAAAATTGATCTTCACACGAAATCTAGTCTATGTGCTACCAGTGAATTGTTTTTGAAGTAAGCACTACATATGTAGGTTCGAGATAGTTTTACCTTGTGTGTATGCACCATTTGTAGCTTATGTTCAATTAGTGAAGTTTTTCCTTGTTTATTTATATTTGTGTAATTATTCTTGTTTCACTTTCACCTAGCATAATTTAGACAACTCAATTTGACTAAACTTAGTGCCCTGCAATCAACTTAGCCTCTTTCTTGAATAGTCAGCCCAAATGAACAAATTATTATAAGCCCTAAGCCCTAATCCAATTCATTAAAGTATCATAATTTTTCTCAGCCCAAATATTTAATTCAGGCAAGTCCAATTGTTTGTTTGAGGTGTGTTGCAGACTTCCCGGAGTTAGAGGTGCCAACGGTTCCGGAACCAGCAATTACGGTTCGGAACCGCTGGTTCCGGTTTTGGAAATTGACGAACTGGAACCGAACCGCGAGGGTGTTTCGCGGTTATGGTTCCGGTTCCAAAATTGCTGGTTTGGTTCCGAACCGGCGGTTTTTTTACGGTTTCAAACCGCTGATTTTTTGCGGTTCCGGCTTGGTTTCATGGTTTTCAAGCGATTTTTTGCGATTCCGGTTTGGAACCGCCCGGAACTAGCGGTTCCGGCACGGTTTCGATTCGAAAATTTTTGAACCTGAACCGAACCACGATTCAAAAATTGATGGTTTCGGTTTGTAACCGTAACGGGCGGTTATGATTTCAATTTTAACCGCCGGTTCGGTAAACCTTTTGCAGGTGTGGCTGGAGTATATCTCAATATCAGTTTTCATTACTCAATTGTCTCTCAATATACACTAGCAAAGCTACAAGAAGACATAGAAACAAAAGTAAAAAAAAAAACTCAACACACAGGCAAATCACTCGGAGGAGGAAGCAAACACTGCGTAGGCTCTTTCCCACTCTTGACAATAAATCCCATAGCCAGTCCCCACGACGTGTGCTCCTCAAGATGGCAATGAATGAACCACACTCCCGGATTATCCGCGTTGATCCTGATCGCCGCCCACCCCCCCACCGGCACCCCCACCGTGTTCCTCTCCGGCGGGTCCACCACATTATACCCCACCACATCCCTCTCCGCCTCAAAGTTCCCAAACCCCTGCCCCACGATGAAGAAGTTATGCCCGTGCACATGTATCGGGTGGTTCTCCGGATTCAGCAAGTTCGTATCCTGAAACACAATCTCCAGCCTCGTCCCGAACTCCACCTGCAGCACCCTCGTCCCGAACTCCGCGTTCATGTTCTCGGAAACAGAGTCCACGCCCGTGTAGTTGTACTCGTGGGGAGGGCGATCGGGGAAGTTCGTTGTGTATTGACCGTTGATGTTGAGGTAGTGGGATTGGAGTATGGAGGTGGAGGGGCGGGAGAAGGACTGGTTGTTCATGGAGGCGAAGAATTGTTTGTTTAAGTAGCCTTTGCAGGTTTTGTTTTGGGGGCAGTCTTGGAGGTTTAAGCTGATGGTGGTGATGACTCTTTTATCGATCGTTTTCGGCACGTTGCAGGGGTAGTCTGCGCTGGCGAGGCTGCGTAGGCGGTTGGTGAAGCGGGTGGCAAACAGAGTGTCTTCCATTGCAGGGAGGTTTGTTGGGATGGTTGGTTGTGGTTTGAGTTTGGGTGTGGTTGTGTATTTAAGGTATCCGATTGTGGTGGAGTTGTTGAAGGGGAAGACGGAGGTGAGGTAAGGCCGGGCTGCCATGACGAAGGCGCCCGTGGATTTGTCGGCTGTGAGGAGGAGGGTGGTTGTTTGGCCCGGGGTGATCATGATGGCGGAGGTTGTGAAGGGCTTGGTGTAGACTGCGTCGATCTCGACCACGGTTAGGCTGTGGTTGGCTACCGCAAAGAAGAGCTCGTCGTTTAGGGCCGCGTTGATGATCCTTAGCATGTAGGTCTTGCCTCGCTCCACATTCTGGATGAATGTGTCTGCAATTAATCATTTTACAATTAGGCCAACACACGCACATTATTATTATTAAGGAATATAGTACTCCTAGTACCTTTAATGGAACAGGGGTACAAGGGACCAGGCAAGCCATTGATGGTGTAGGCATCGGAGGAATTAGGTCCGCCGCCATACCGACTCATCTCACTTTCTACGGCGTCAACATCCGCGTTCCACCATTCACCTGAGATTATTTGATTCAAATTTAGGAGAATATACATTTGATCGATGAAGATAATTTCGATAAGTTAGGTTAGATTGTTACCGAAGATAATTGGAGGCGCTTCAACGACTGGAGAAGGCGCGAAGGGGAAAGGGTAGGGGAGGCGAGGGTGGATGACGAAGGCGCCATAAACAGAAGCACGTTGCCATGAAAAATGCGCGTGCCACCAGAGGGTTCCCCTCTGACCGGAAACGGTGAAGTTGTATGTGTAAGTTTTTCCTTTGCCTATAGGGCATTGTGTTATGTATGCTGGCCCATCTGCCCAACCTGTTCTTAGCTGCCTCACTCCATGCCTAAATATGCATTCATTCATGCAACATACAAAAAAGAGTTTAGTTATTAGCTCTAAATCCAACAATTATTAGTTAATTTATGTTTTCTAATAATCTACTCCTATAAAATTGGTGTATGATATTATGTTTTTTCAATTTTTAATAATCAGAACTAGTACAAAATTGTTTAAATATCTTAAGGAAAGAAAAGAAAAACACTGTAGAAACTAACTTACCAATGTATGGTAGTATTTGTGGCAACCTTGTTAGTGACTGTAACTTGAACGTTATCGCCTTCATTCACAGCAATAGTCGGCCCCGGATATTTTCCATTCACTGTTAGAACCGGCTTCGTATGGCAAAGCCTCGTTACGCTCTTCCATTCCACCTGTAACGCATCACCATTTCTTATATAGTTTTAATTTGATATACATATGCAGCATGTAGAGCGATCGAGCTTACATTGAAGTTGAAACGCTTTGTAGTAGCGGAAGAGTGGCCTTGCACTGCGAGTATTACAGCTGCAAACACTAGCAACATTTGGTAATATGAGCACTCCATTTTATTCTAAGTGATTGTAGATTGGAGCTGAAGATCAGTTCATCTAATTAAGAAAGTAGATGCATGAGGGCATATATATATTGGGGCTGGATTTATTTTTTTCATAATATAAAGTGGCCTTAATTATTTTGTGTGTTCCAAATCAATGAATATTTGTGGACACGTGAGTATTTATTTCTTTGGATGTATTATGGTCTTGCTAGGATGCTGCTTTAGAGCAAAGCGTCGTTTACTTTTCAAGTTGAAGAGTTGTTGGCTAATAATGTATGTGTAATAAGCCAAGAACGATGCAACTTCTAATTCCTTTTTTCATGTTTCGATAAATTTGCTTTTGTAATTCTGAAAGGGACAGATTTAAAATGATATACTTCTACTTGTGTTATTGGAATATTAGTACTTCATTTAATACGCAAAGCGCGCAGTTGAAATTTGTATTATATATATATTGAGGCTCAATCAATTGCACTATATTTGTTTCCACTCATCACATCATTAGCCAATAGAGAAAACGGCCGTATAACACAGCTTTGGAAGAATTCTAATTATACACACTACTTACAAAATTTGAAATTAAATACTACTATATCAAATTTTATATTTTGTCATTTTTTTATGATTTTAATTTTGAGTTGAGAAATAGAAGTTGGATTCACCTACATGACAAAATTGCCCGATCAACTCATACGACAATGATTAAAAAATGAAATGATATTGATTTTTTAAAAGATAACGTTATTATTATGAGCCGAAAATAATTTGAGTTAAAATAATATTGTTTCCTTCTAAACCGATATCGCTTCCTTTGAACGTTGTAGAGTTTGAGGTAATTAATGTGAATTTTTCCAGGTAATATATATGCTAGTCAAGTCAAGACTCATATCAGCTTTAATTTTGGGAGAATTTTAAATTATAGGAATATTTAAAAACAATAATATGCACAGGTGTCGATTGTGAATATTAGTAGATGAAAAGTTCTGTATTATCTTTGACGGAAAATAGCCAAATACATATATTTTCACTATTTTCTCATTATCAAAACATGGTTTGAGCGATAAATTCATGCTTTTCTCCGGCAACGTGTTAATAAAATTCGAGCACCTTATTTTCACTCCAATTCATGATAAATTTATCATGTTTTATTGATGTGATAATACTTTATCTCACTTCTTTATATTTTTTTATCTTTGTGAACATGTTCTTTCAGATAAAACGTGCAAGATGAAAATCGTAATCATATTAGTAAAAATGTAAAATACGACAAATAATCATGCATATAGTCCCTGCACCATGGTTACCAGAAATTAAATATCCGAATCCCTACAGGAAAAAAGAAATGAGAAACTTTTCAATTTATAATAATACTGAAAGTCTTACTCAAGTACTCAACAAAATATTCGTTTCAAATATATCGATTATGACTTGGCATTTTTATTTAAGTTTACAAGTCAAATGGACTATATGAGGATGTTGGAAGGTTGGTGTGAGTTAATAATTTCAACAAATTGGACTCATTTTTAAGTAACAGTTGTTTCGATACATGACCATTCAAATGTAGAGGATTAGAGCATTTGCAACGGGAGGGGTTGGTGTGATTCAACCGGACGAGCTAGCGAAAGGACGCGTTGTTGGGGGTGTGGCGAGACGGACGCATGGCTTGGACTAATTCAGTGAGCTGCTCGCAAGTGTGCATCTGTGTTTTATGTGTTGTATAATTTCTTTCTATTATTTGGTTTTATAGTGTTATTTTTATTTTATATGGAGTAATTTTTTATTGTATAAAGAAATAAGTGATAAATTAAATTGATTTATGTCACACCGAATGATAAAGTTATTACTGCTGAATTTCTGACAAATGAATACGCCCTCAAATGCAAACAAATCATATGAATGGTTTTAGTATCATTACCTTAAATAAGTGAGTGTACAAGTACTTGAATACAAATATTATGTTCTTAAAGTAGCATCACTCGTAATATACTACTATAATAACTGTAATCAATCACTATATTTGAATTAGAAAACGAACTATCGTCTATAAAGACAAAACTAAAACCAAATATGGCTACTTATTATTTTAGATTAATTAGTTTGTCAATATTCCAATATGTTTGATGTGCCAAGAAAATGATAACTAATCATTTTTCTTTAGGTATATTTTTATTCTTTCGAGCACGTATATAATTTGGTGCTTTTTCAATTTTCTTGAGTTTGCATCTTTTACAACCTACGTATACTCTTGGAAATAATTCAAATAAAGTGGTTATCATTATCATTTTAATTGCATTATTTTGACTAAATGGTGTGATGACAACTTAAGCACATTGGAAAACTGAATTGCCAATCAAGTGGAAGAAACATTACAAAGAAAAATATCACCTACATAGTTATAGCGACTTCCACAAATGAAATAAAATTCGTAGCATTTGTTTGGTTTGATTGGGAAGCCTTGACGATCGAGTTCGCAATGGGTAACTTTATTCGTACTCTTATTATTCAATTGCAACATATATATACTTTATCAGTCATGCCTTGATTATTGGTCATATTTCCATCCATAATGAAAAAAAAATTCTAATACTACTATCTTTACCAAAATTAGATATTGTCCTCTTTGCACTCGAATTATGGAATATTTGTAGGATTATTATTCTATCAAAAGAATAATTTTAGTTATAAAATTTCAATTCTTCCTATATTATCATCAATGAATAAAAACATAAAATTAAATAATTCAAATAGTTTGATCATACTTTATCCTGTCAATGTTGTCACTCGGTATCATTGGGTTAAATACTATACTAGTCAAAAAAGAGAAGTTGAATACAACAATTGAGTCGGCAAATTGGAAAAAGAAATTGGTCTGTTATCATCAAAATAAGGTTATACTAGTATATTCTACTGTACTACTTTATCATAGTACGTTTGTATGGATCATAAGAAACCAACAAGTGCAAGTAGGAGAGAGAGTGTGTGTGTAAATGTTACATTCATGATTTTCAACTACGTCGCTCTTTTCAAAATGGCCGTCTACAATTACAAGAAAATAAAACCCTTATTTAAAAGTTAATTTGTCTAGTTATTGAGATGGATGTAATGGAATGAAATAACATTTCCTGTAATTAGTAATTAGATTTTAGCATATTCATAAAAATGGAATACGGTGAGGCCACCGGGATGAAAAATCAAACTCCGGAGTCATGTACATCTTCATTCCAAACTATTTAAGACGGCACAAAATTTGGTGAATTAATGTTGAAATGTTAAATACAAAGAGAATACGATAGAAAATATAATGTTGGAGAAAGTATGTGATAGAATAAATTTTTTTCCAAAAGAATAAATAGTTCATGTGGCTGGGACGACCTGAAATGGAATACGATGTAAATAGGTTGGACAGATAGGATAATAATAATAATAATGTAAGACTAAGAAACATAATAACTGCAAAATAGAGAAGCAGCAAAAGCATGTTGGTAGGCTAGGAAGAACATCATCATCATGCATGCTAGAAGCTTCACCGGCAGTATCACTACAACTCATTTCTTCATTAGCAAGAACTTTGAAGTCAGTTTGACCACAACAGAGATGTGCACACAAAAGCTACATTTACAGAGGTTGTAACTTGTGCATGTCCAAACTGCAAATATCACAACACCAGTTCCGATTCCGACCAACAAACAGGGGCAGGCAAAGATACTCTAAGTCTAACCATTGTAAAACTTCTTACAATAGCTAATCCAGTTTCTCATCAGTATTTTTCAGAAAATATGTCCAACTTAAGTTCACTTCAAAACAACCAACTTCGATACAAGTACAATACTTAACTTTTGAGATAATCTAAAGTGATTCGTGCAAATGAATCAATGTGTATGCAAATCCAATATCGATACTACCATGAATTTGTGTGCGATATAGCAGTTGATTAAAAGTCTAACCATTATTTAGCTAAAGTTAAAACTAGATTAAGAGTAAAGGCAAAACTAGTTTTGAACACATGGTCATTTTATGATTTTGGTTCTAAACTTTATCTTTTGTATTATTTAGTCCTGCACATTTCAAATCGGATCACAATTGGTCCTCCGTTAATAGTTCCATTAATTTTTTAACAGTCAACACGTGTTTAACCTAATTTTAACTAAATTAGACTTTTAATACACTAATTAATTCCCTAATTATTTTTATTAAAATAATTGATGAGGGTGCACAATCTCTGCGGCCCACCGCAATTCATCTTCACAATCAAAGAGGAAAGCAAAGAAGATTTGGAATTATCAGAAGATGGGAGATCAAGAAAGGGGTCGAGGACAAGAAGCTTGAGCGATCTCTTCGTTGACGGCGCCGCCCCTTTGGATTGCTACCGCCACCACGGGAACATCAACCCGCTGTTCGAGTCGCTCCCGGAGGCGGAGCTCCGGCGCCTGCGGTCGTCGCCGCCGCCAAAGTTCAAATTTTTAAGGGACGCGGAGGATAAGCTGCTGCAGGAGAAGGCGGAGAGGCGAATCATCGACCAGAATCTTCAGCAAGATTCGATTTTGGAAGATGGGTCTTTTCTCAAATTTCTTAATGTGAGAGACAAGATTCACAATCACGCAAAGCAGGTATTGCCATTGCCTTCTTCTCCAACAAATTAGTGTAAAAAAATTGGAATGTTCTGAGTAGTTGAAATTCATTA
Organism: Salvia hispanica; assembly: GCF_029641045.1. Taxonomy (NCBI): domain Eukaryota; kingdom Viridiplantae; phylum Streptophyta; class Magnoliopsida; order Lamiales; family Lamiaceae; genus Salvia; species Salvia hispanica. Next base: position 44,132,962 of record NC_142696.1, read on the forward strand.
GTAGTTTGCTATTGTGTGTTTGATGATACTACACTACATAGATTGTTTTTATTTTGTGGATGTTTTTTTTTTCTTGAATTAGTGGCATTCTACTGATAAAGAGCAGATATTCTTCTGAAAATTGTGTTCTTGATTGATTTTTAGGCTTTCTGTGTGTGTGTTTTGAGTGGTGGTTAACATAGGTGATATTATCATTATTGTGAGGAGATTTTTGAATTTTGCTGTCTGGTTCTGGTAATTTGGTGAAGAAATTTGAAATTTTGAGAAGGAGACAGAAAAATAATTAGGAAATTAATTAGTGACTTAAAAATCATGATTAAATGTCTAATTTGGTCAAAACTGGGTTAAACCCGTTGACTGTTATAAAATTAACGGAACTATTGACGGAGGACCAATTGTGATCTGATTTTGAATGTGCAGGACCAAAAAATCCAAAAGATAAAGTTTAGGATCAAAATCGTAAAATGGTCATATATTCAGGACCAGTTTAGGCCTTTAATCCTAGATTAATTAATGTAGTTTGTAGATATTTCAGAAGCTTGACTTATGTTCTATTTGACATAATTAGGTTATAGAATGGAGAAATTGTGTGGCAGCATGTTAAATTCTAAGTGGTAATTAACTAGCTAAATCGTCATTCTGTCAACGGATTCTAAGAGCATCTTAAGGGAAGATGAAAATAGAGGTAAACTAATATAACTATCATATTTATCTTTTTTTTTCATGAAAAATTATTCTCCAAAGAGAGATATATTTGAGAAGGTATTATACTTTTTTCTCATTTTGATTTACCTCCCCATTGATGGAGAGGTAAACTCTTATAACTACCATATTTGCCTTCTTTTCATGAAAAACCCTTCTCCAAGGGGAAAGGTATTTGAGAAGGTATTACATTTTATATTTTTTAATGCATTTTGTATTATTTTATTTTTAAAAAAGAATTTACCTTTCTATATACCTTTTCCCTTTGGAATGTGTTACTTTATAGAATGGTATATTTCACTTTTTAAGAAAGTAAATATGTAATATTTTTTCTATATACCTTCCTCCCCTTGAAGTTGCTCTAACAAGAAGTGTAAATAAAATTTTTTTGCAAAAACATGAAATTTGAAGAAAAAAAAAGTAATGTAAAGATATTTATGGAATACTCAAAAAGTTTGAGCCATAAAACTAGAGCACTTTAAGTATTTGGACAAAATAAACAAATAGGTGCTTGAATCGGCTTAAATTTTGCTTATGAGCAAATTATACAATACTATAATATACTCCCTCCGTCCCGGCTAAGATGGCACATTGCTTAGCCGGCACGAGATTTTAGGAGTTATTGGTTAAAGTGTTTAATTGGAGAGAGAGAATGTGGATGTAAGTATTAAACTATAGAGCTAAAGAAAGATGAATATTTTAATAGGAGTGAGAAAAAGTGGTTGAGTGTATTAATTGGAGAGAGAAAGTTACCAAAAAAGGAAATGTGTCATCTTAGTTGGGACAAACTAAAAAAGGAAAACGTGTCATCTTAAGCGGGATTGAGTAATATAGTACTCCCTCCGTCCCACATTTAGAGTCACTTATTATTATGGCTCGGGTTTTAAGAAAGAGTTGAAGTGTGTAATAAATGAAGTGAGATGGTAGAGTGTGTAATAAATGAAGTGAGATGATAGAGATGGTTGAAGGTGGGTCCCTTTTGACTTTTAATTTTTGTTTTGGTTTATTTTAATTTAGATAATGGCATTTTGATGTAATTTTGATCAAGAATGAGGTAAAATTGTATGACCAAATATGGAAAATTCTAAAAGTGACTCTTAAACTGAGACGAACTTTTATGGCAAAAAGTGACTCTTAATCTGAGACGGAGGGAGTAAATGAATTCCATAATGAACGAATACGGGCTTAAATAAGCTTAAATTTCACGGTCGGTCTTAACTATGCTTAATTTTAACCATCTAAAAAGTTGGAAAGGATCATTGAATAAGCTTAAATTTCGTCAGAAGCTTCTTGCAGTAGACCATTTATAAATAAATTTACAAAATATAACAGAAGCAAAATACATAATAAACAAATAAGGTCTAAATTGATTTGGATAGTTAACGTACATTCAGTAATAATGTCTGCCGGATCACTAAGAATTCAAGATTAAAGACTTTATACGTTCAATTTGTGTCACATAATTATACATTCTAAAGAGCTACACGAAATCTAGGTTTATAACTGATTAACACAAAACTGTTTCGATAATCCTCGAACCAGTAGTCGAGTCGAATATATGAGACAAACATGAAAGAATGATTGGTATATAAACCCCTTAGACATGATATCTACAATAGCTATGCTACATCATCCACTATCATAAGTTAACACAACAAATACAAAAATTGAAGGAAAAAAAATTCCAACCATACGAACTTACTTTAAGCCAAAATCTACAGATCAACTAGTTAAAAAGAAGAAGCCTCGATGTTGGCCTTGTTTCCAGCAAGGATCAGAGATATCTCCAGTCCTCGACTGAAAGCTTGGTTGAAGAGGAGACGCGACTGGAAGGTAGACATAAATGGGAACCAAGACAATATAGCAATCGGGGCAAAAATGATTATACCCATCCCAGCATCATACATTCTGGCAAACTCTTTTACCGAGTCCCAAAGCCCTAAACTCTTCACAACCCTCCTCCATGTAATCGCCAACTGCAATATTAGTCATTGTAAATCAAATAGATAACATATGTTACAGACAGAAGCAAATGGATACCTATTTCTGACTTAGCAGTGTCTTTACCCATTAATTAATTCAAAGTATGTTTGCTTAATTTGATCGAGAAATAGCTGGAAACCTAGCATCACTTTATGACATTTACTTACACAAAGAATGCACCATCCAGTAGGAATAAACGCAAGGATGCTAGCAAATAAATCTGGAACAGAGAGGTCTGTGAACAAAACCACTAGGCAAAGAGCAACAATGAGTCCAATGGCTGTCACTCCTTGCATGAACCGTAGCACTAGCTGGAAATTAGTAGACTTTTTAGGACTCAGAGTGAATATCTGAAGCAAAAGAAAATGAAGGAATTAGCATTGAGATTTTAACATAAAATTATAATGAATTCAAGTACCACAAAAAAAAATGAACCTTAAAGATCAGAACTATCCCAATCAGTACAACCCAAGAGAAGCCATACACCTGAACAAATTGAAGTAAAAAACAGATAAAGAATTAGCAGAGGTTGGAACAATCATAAGATAGTAGCAAGAGTAAGTTATATGACATTCACATAAAATCTCTGTAAAAAAGCAACCTAGAATTACATAATATAATGTACATCAAACTGCTAAGAAAAAATTTGTATGATGGAAACGGAACATCTAGGACAAAAATAAGCCATCCTGCTACTAACATTCATGATTTCATATTTTGCACATAATATCTGTTGTCCAAACCTACAAAAATTTCAATTGTCAGATTTTATGTCCTGAACACCCACCCCCCCACCCCCACAAACTATTAACAAACTTCCATGGAATATAGGACAGCCCATTCAATAGGTGACCATATTTCCCTCTACTTGGGAAAATCGCCAGCGTTGAGGAACATGTACTAGGATGTATACACGACTCATCTTCAAACCCCAAGAAAGGAAGGAAACCACTGACAAGGACAGAATGGAGGTAGGACTCCATAAGTATGCAAATCAACAAGCCATGTACGCTGTATAAAGTATATGGTTTACGGCTGTAGAAAGAGAAACAAGTATCCATTGATACAAGTTACCATTTTGGTTATATTTTTCAAACTAAGCAAAACACAAATGTTTTCTCTTTTCATATTTGGCAGTAATATATCTAAAAATATAGTACTACCTCCGCCTTTGAAAAATAAAAACTTTTGAAATGGCAAGGGTGTTAATGCACAATTGGTAAAGAAAGAGAGATGAATTAGTCAAATAAGAGAGAGGAAGGTATAAATGGGTAAAGTAGTGGATTGTGGGGTTCACTTCAAAAAATAGAAAGTTACTACTCCCTCCGTCCCAAGGAAGATGACCCCTTCCTTGGGCGGCACGAGATTTTTGCAATTTTATTTTGTGTGTTAAGTGGAGAGAGTAAAGTAAGAGAGAGGGAATAAATTAGAGATAAAGGTGTTTCCATTTTTAGTAATGGGTCATCTTGATTGAGACAAACCAAAAAGGAAAGTGAGTAATCTATAGTGGGACGGAGGGAGTATTTTTAAGGGGCAGACTAAAATGGAAATAGTTTCTATTTTTAAGGGACGGAGGTAGTAAATAACATGGTCAGGAAGTTTTGGTTGCTAAAGCCATATATCAGAAATCCCCCTTTGCTCCTTGTGGAACGAAATAACCAACTTCAGCTTTCTTGCATCACATAGAAACGGCTTTCACCAGGAAAGTATGAAAACTTCTTTCTACTACAGTGCATAAAAAATGAAAACGAGCAATATGCTGAAGCTGTTCTTTAAACAAGATTTTCCAACATATGGTCATTAGCTAGAATGATCAAAGCAAACCGGACACCACCGATACTTGTAACTAAAAGACAGAAACAAAAAGAAGAAAAAGACGGAAACAAGAAGAAGGAAAAAGACAGAAACAAGATGCGGCAAACGGGAAATGATGAAAGCATACCGCAATTGATGTGTTGCTGCCAGTAAGATGGAGCTTATAAACAATGCCATACTGGAACATTATAAATCTTAAGCTCAAAATTGTTTCAAGAATACGGCCTCGTAGGGTCTGAATATGCATCTGTAGACAAGAAATAAATAGCATGAATGAAGAGCTGTTAAGGGAACTACTGAGAACAAGAAGTAAAAATTCAGACAGGCAGAGAGGACACTCTTCTTCATGTGGCACTGCACATGGCCAACTAATACGCTGCTTTAAGAAAAAATGCTCAAGAATAATCCTTACAAAAACCACCATAGGAAAGAAAGAAAAGAAAAGGAGTAATGTCATGCAATGAAGAATTCAAAAGGCGTTCACAGGAAGAAAAAAAAAAAAGCATCACTCCCTGCCCCGAGAATTTTAGATTTTTAATGCAAATGGTTAAACCCAGCAGATATACACTAAACAGACCTGCTCTTCATCCCACCAAGATTCCCAGCTATTATCCCCTTTAACACCAACTCCACCTTTGTACATGAGCCAACTAGTCCAATCATCAAAATCTTCTACAGTCCTGTATGTTATGTCAAAAACAACAAAATAAATAATAGGCACCTGAAAGAAATTCTAACCTTGAAATCTTGAATTAGTAAAATGCTCATATGGACGGCAAGCTTGAAGAAAATTTCCAGAAATGTTTAATATCTAAAAAGAAAAACTTGTAGGGACTATAACTACAACTTACTTCTGCCATTCAAATCCTGATGGATTGAATATATAAGGTGCGAAGAGCCACGAGATGACAAGAAACCAACTGCTCAGAGTTATTAAAATAAAGGAAACAGCACCACCCTCCGCATAACCATACGCAAGGTAAACTATAAGAAGCAATGCGACTTCCAACCTGAGAAAAAAACAGTTTTAGCCAGCTGACTGTTTTTGCATATTCACAACCATAAAAGCAAACAGATCAACTTAGAATATTGAGCACAAACACAGATAACATATCATCCACACCACAGTCTTTTTGCATATTCAAAACCATAGGCACACAGGTCAATTAAAAAGATTTACATACACACTAATAAGTACCAAAACATTACTAAGTAAAGATAGCTACTTACGCCTTGACAAAATGACTTCTTGAGTAAAGTCGATAATTTTCAGCAAACTTGATGTGACGAACAACAAAACCTCTGCCTGTTGCTCGATACTGGTAAAGCAGATTTACACCAGATTAAGATGCTGACCTATATGGGCTTAACAAACATAACAACAAGTAAACAAAAATACCTTTGCACCTCCATGAAGGATTGTGCGCCCAAAATAATGAGTTCTTGTTCCTAATGAAAATGTGAAGAAGACAGAGCACAGCTGAAACTGCATCGTGATGAAACTAAAAACAGCCTGAAAAAGGATAAATAAATGGGGCACATTAAGAATAACTAAACAAGTGGTCATTATCTGCATACCAATAGTAAGGGGAGTATTACATGATATTTGGAAGAAAATTGCCAATTATCATCTTAAAGCATTATTCAGATAGACAATAAAATTATGAAAACTTCATAGACTGTAATCAAATATTGACATACCTGCAGCAATCCCAATTCAAGTATAAAACCCATTATCATAGGCACAGCAGTGAAAACACCAATTTGGACCAAAAACTGAGCATTCAGAGCAGCATCTAAAGCTGTGTTACCCAACAATTCAGCTTGCTTTGAAATTCCCTCATCAAGTCCAGAAAATGCCTGGGAAAGAAACAAACGAACTGTTAGTTACGGAACACATTATGTGTGTACGTAGGTGTTTGTTATAAGATACATAAATTCATTCAAATAGGCACTTAATTCACACACTCAAGATAACCCTTAAATTTAACTACTGATACAATTTTAACTCTAGATTAAACTAGAAACAGATGGTGCAGATGAATGCTACCAAAATAAATAGTGGCCTCATAACACTCAAGCCTTATATGGCGAGATTTGGGTGTGCCATTCATTCAGCCATTTGATGTTAGAATTGCAGGTATTTTAAATTCTAAGGAGGCTATGGGACGCCAGCTTTATTTTTGTCAAGATACTGGATTACGTGATTGACCAAAACAAGGGAAAGGGCATTACTTTTTCTGTAGTTATTATTAGCACTAGTTTTTGTTTCTTTTCTGTATTGATTTGTTAATTAGGCTTGTTTTATAGTAGAGCCCGCGTCATATTAATTGTTAAGTAATTACATCCCGTAAGATTTCGAACCTATAAAGCTCAAAAAACAGCAAAAAAAATACTTTAAGCTATGTGCCTCAGTATGATTGTCAGCCACCACGCACTGAGGCACGCCTCACAAATGTTTATTGGTTTATGGGCACAGTATTTGATGGCAGTGGATTAGACATAAAAATAAAGTTGAATATTAATGAGTAAAGAGGTTACCAGATATGCTCTTCCATACAGGAATACATATACAGTAAGCACAGTCATCTGCAGAGAAAGATAAAATTTACAAGATGGTTAAGTAAACTTTGCAGCACCTATGGTCATGATTTTGTAAAACAAAATAAAATAAACACCTAGAACGTACCATTGTGCAGACATAGAAACCAACAGTTGTGAAAAAGAAGGATAGCATTCTGAAGAAATCAAAAAGTTGCCCAAGCCTGTACACATCCCTGCTCAGGACTTGTTCTCCATTCCCTCCAGCAACTTTGCCTTCAAACAAAGCAATTTGGTTCAACCCAACATCTCTTCCCTTTCCAACCTATAAAAGAAAATGGAAGAATAAGAGAATAATATTCTACCATAAGTGCACGAGTTTCGTTCCAAACCTGAATATATTCATGGTGGGTGATGTTTCCCTGTCTTAGTGTAGAATTGAAACCTACAATTCAGGAAGAGCAAATGCATCAGCATTTTCATATGCTAGGTTTCACAGGAAGAAGTAAGGCAGAAGTATATCCTTGAGATGCACAGATTGCCAAAAGGACAACATATTGATTTCATAATTGGAGAAAGGTGTCTGATCTTTAGACACCATATACCATCAGTTCTAAAAAACCATGTTCCCATGTGCAGGCCCAACTCCTCGATATCATTGCAGATATTATATTTATCATGTAGGATAAACTATAGACCTGTAGTCTAATACTCCCTCAGTCCCACTCTAAGTGACACGCTTTCCTTTTTGGGATGTCTCTAGATGACACATTTCTAGATATAGAAATATCAATATCTCTACTTTTTCCCTCTCTTACATTATTCTCTCCACTTTACTCACAAAACAACACTACATAAAATCTCGTGCCAAATTAGAAATGCTCCACTTAGAGTGGAATGGAGGGAGTATACAATTTTTAAAATTGAGGTGTCACACAATCTATCAGAAAAATTGCATAATGTGTACTGAGAATAATAGCAATCCATGTTGTGACAGACCATAGAAATTAACCAATATTTTTAAATTTACCTGCAAATATGTCTTCACTAATATTGATAACTCGTGATGCTTTACTAATGCCTCCTCGAGTAACATGAAAAATTCGGTCAAAAACATCTGGATGTCCATAGTGCATACGGACTCTGCAAATGTTTCAATGTGTTGTGAAATATAGGAAATTAATATAACTTAAATACTTACAGCGGTGGGAAAAAATGTGAAAACGACCATTTTTCAAATTAAAAGAAATGGAAGTGGCATGACAAAAGGAGCATGTAAGAAGTCGAAGTACATGAAGCAAGAAGAATCACTAGAAACAAAATGCAGAAGCACATCTGGTCCAAAACTGTAGTTTGCAAGGTGTGCTAACAAAAAGCAAAAAATGACATACATCTGTCAAAAATGTATGATGATTTCCTAAACTTACTTGAGAGGTTTTGCCAAAACACGTTGACCCAAGGTGACAAAACTAGTCTCTTGGTTGGACATAAACCAAGCCAAGGAGGACACACTGCATGTTTAAACACAGAACAAACAGCCATTAAGAAGATTGCAAGTGACTGAAGAAAAGAATATAAGTAAGACTGTCTTTGCGCTTATGTGTGATTAACCTTCCAGTAAACACATGCTCTCTCACACCAAGAATTGTGGGAGGTCGAAGACCATGATTTCCCCGGAATTCCTCAAGGAGATTCCTCATTTTCATAGCCTCCTCAAGGTAGTTGTCCTAAAACAAGCAGACATAAGGGATATTCTGAAATGAAAATAAGTCACCAAGAAAGAAGATAAAGTAGCATTTGCTCAGACTGTTAATGTGAAACCAGACGGATAATATACACAGAAAGATGCTCAAACAATTGTAAGGGCTTCCCCACATTCAGAAATACTTAAATCAAATACATGTCAAATATACATCCTAAAAATTTCGAGTAGTTTGCATTCATCTCTCTAATTTTGATATTAATAATCAGGTCAGGTATATAGTAAGCACCTGAATATGATGTGTTGATGTACCAACCAATTTAAATCCAGTAAACTTTCTAAAAATCTGAAGTTTGAACCAGTAATTTAAAAGCGAAAAAGCTCCTAGAACATTGATTGTTCCTGGATGATGTACTCATATCTAGATAGCATTCATATACAAAACTCACTGATGGCATACAGTTTAATTTGAAAAAAACCTGATTCATGTCAATAGTTTGAACAGCGTCTCCACGAGTGAAAATGATTGCATGGTTCTGATTTTCAGGTTTCCCTTCTCCGAGCTTAGGGTCTCCAGGAAGCTTAACAGAGAATATTTCCTGTAAATGAACACAAAACTCAATACCCAGTACAAGAAAATAGATAACTGACTACTGTTTAGTGCGGATACATATTGTGAAAGGTACCGAATTCAACATTGCAAAATACAACAACGAAAAAATGAGTGTGTGCCTATCTGCAAGAGTTTGATTGCCCATGTCAGGTGGACAAAGATAAGAGAGATTCAGATAAACGTTGGTTTGCTTGTTACGAATGCCATGTACATACACTCACTATTTAAGAGTAGCAAGTATAGATCAAGCATTATTTTGACAGCTATACAACCAGTGAGCATAAATGTTTCAAGCAATATTTGTCCTTAAGTTTACATGAAAATACACAAGAACAAGAAGGCTACAAGCCTACAGTATATGAATATTTGGGATGTAATCCATCCTTTCAAAGCAAAAGCAGACCAAAACTTTCCGTTGTTGAATACAACCAAAACAAATTCAACCCTGATGGAGCTGAAAGCTAAGGAGAGTGTAAGCTTGTTGACTGGGTAGAGTTGTAAGGCAAAAGATAACATATAGCTATGCATTGGAAAAACCAAGCCATTTGTTGCATAATTGATGGAAGATACGATAATCAATTCGGGATCTAGACACTTTCAGCCATAGTTATACATTATTTGATTTACTTTTCTGGCTTCAAAGTCAGAATTTCCTAGTTGATATTTGTCCAAGCAAAAGAAAGAAAAACGTAAAGGACAATGCATCAATCTGTCTTAAGTTGTTGCATACACAAACTGAAACCCTACATCTTATAGATGATAAGCCCCACAAAGTAAACATGGAATCATTGATGACCCGATACTTTTATTTATTACTTCCCTTTACCTGATCTTTCCCATGTGCATCAGCTTTAACAAGCTTTGAATAAAATTCCTTTGCAACTGTTCCATCAGGTCTGCTACTCTCTTCCACATGTATAAAAGCAACACGAAGTGCCTCATTCCTAGTATTGGCAACAAACAAAAAAGAAAAAACAAAAAACACACATAGTTAGCCCCTCTATAAGCAGGGATAACATAATACTTATAAGAAGTAAGCCGACTTAATCGCAAACCTCTGTAGCAGCAAAGCAATATCAGCAGCCTCGGGAGCTTTTCGCTGCTTTTGCTGCCCATAAATTTGGCAGGAAACGACATAAGTGAACTTTATATCAGCTTGAGCACGTGCTTCACGTGACAACTCAAAACCTTGACTGGTGAAACTTGTCTGGGAAGAGACATCCTCTGCATGGTAGTAGAGACCCAATTATGCATTACAATTTCTCGTTAACAGAAAAAAGTAGGCAATTGAATATTTACCATCTAGAGATCTTGTCTCTCCTAATATGAATTATACCTTACAGTTTCACGCTACCAGAAAAATTACGAATTAGAGTATTTACCATCTAGAGATCTTCTCTCTAAGTAACACTGTAGCATCAGAGCCCTTCTATAGTACATCATACCACGCACTGCACCAAAGACAGGAAAAACTATTAGAACTGGTAGGAGAAAAGAAACCACGAACCATCTCATGTTTTCCATGTAAAGTATTAACAATAAGAACTTCACTACTGAAAAATTTTTGCGAAACCTGTCCTAGCCAAAGTCTGTCCCCTGTAAGATGCCCAAAACCGAAGTTCCAGAGCACTAGTTGAACTTTCTTGAAGTTCAGCATCACCGCTATCACCTTTGCCAATACGTTCCAAAAAGTTCTCCCATTCATCTGAAAAGGCCATATAGATGTCAGTGATATTCCGAAATGCACACCTCAGACACCAATTCCAAGATTATGAACTAAGATTGCAATTGATTTTTTGCAGGCATTGTATTGCCAAAAATTGGCCTTGTGAAAATTATGTAATACTGAACTAATCAAAAGGCATTTATAAGATTCTGCAGCACACTAGTATGATATTATAATGTTACCAACAAAACTGACAGATTGAATTCATTAAGTAATATCCTAAGGTGATAGCAATCAATTTGAAAAAAATATATACTCTCTTTGTCCCATAAAAATACACACTATTTCCATTATCGTCCATTCCCTAAAAAATATTCCATATCCATTTATGGAAAAATTCTCTCTCTAATAAGGTGGGTCTCATTCTCCATTAACAATACTCCAATCACTTTTCTTTCTATCTCACTTCTACAATAAAAGTTCTACTTTACCAATTAGGTATCAAAACCCGTGTCATCCCCAAAGTGTCTATTTTTATGGGACGGGTTTATATAGTACATGAAATTAATAATAGTAATAAGATGTACAGGAAATGAGGTTTTAAAACAACAGAAAGAATTATAGTTTGTTCCCAGAAGAAGGTTCCATGAACTGCAATATATTATAAAGTACTGCACCCATATCTACATGTTTTCCTGACAATGTTATCATGCAATTAAAAAAGCACCAGAGATAGGAAAAGCTTTTATCTTAATATCAGCGGTTTTAAACAGGCTTCTAATTTCTAGAATCCTGCTACAACAAGAATGACAAAAGCTCATTATGATGTGAAGTGTCTGTCAACTCTTCGAGAAATAAGGCCCACAAAAGTTACAGACGTGTTTAAACCACGGTACAAATAAATAGACCAATGTTTAAACCATAGTCTATGTTTTAGTCCACACCTAACGGTACAGCCAAAAAGTTGACGGTCAACCAGATTATTAAGTTAAATACATTCGAATTATAAAAGTTAAGAAATACTTAGATTTTTATAAAAAACAAATATTAAAGAAAAGAGTACAAAAGGACATTCTTCTCCTTCTAATTTTTAACTTAAATGCAATTAAGTTACCAATCTGGTCAAAATATTATTGACGGTTAACTTTTTGCCGAAACCGTTAAATGTGGACCAAAACATAGTATACTACTATTTAGGACCAAAAGCTATCACACTATGTGTAGGACAAAAAAGTTTTTCCGGACAAATGTAGAGGACCAATCAAAATAAGTGAAAAACCAGGAAATATTTTCCAGACAGAAGCAAGACTTGTAGGTAAAAGCAGGCGTTACAATTATGGAATTATATATTTTGCAGAGAGAGATGGCAGGACAACCAATCAAAATAAGTGAAAAACCTGGAAATATTTTCTGTAGATAGAAAAGAATTGATATTCCATCTTCATTTTCAACCCGCAAGTCAGAGTTGCTGTAAAGCACTGTTTCACTGTAGTACGGTGTGAACACACTGTTTCAAGCCAATTGAAGCAAGGAGTTTGAGAGGATTGTTGGGAAAAAAACCAAAAGCTTTGTAACATGATACAAGGATATATTTCACAATAATATAGAATAGGTTATTGTACTAACAATAACCAAAGTAATCATACGAAGAACATACCAAAATGGCATCATTTCAAAAACTGGCTTAGCTTGTGGCATGTCCATAAACAATGAATTAGTAAAAAATTGCAATCTTCTTCTTGCTTCAAGATTCTTAGGTATGTTGGCTGCATTGTCCTTCACAGTCAGAAGTAGGTGCAATCTTTTCACCTGCTCCTTCTGTTCCCACAATGCATAAAAATTAATAATAATGGTAATAATAATATTAATAATACAAATAATAATAACACGTTGCTTCCTAGTCTAAAATGGAGTAGAAAGCAGCGCTCACAATATCAGGATCCTTTGGCCATTCTATCCTTGAAAAGAGGCGCCCCTCATTCCTAGCCCTTAGCAATATATGCCATGTATCAAGTTGTTCCCTGGAGAAAAGAAATTAAATGTTTCTCATCATGTGAAAATTAGACAAAGGATTCAGAGGCCACAATGAGAAGCATGCTTACCTCAAATCTGGCGACAGTAATTCATGCGTAACAACATCATAAAAATCGTACACAGCTTTAGCTGCACCTTTTGCAAGTTCAGGCGTGGGGTTGCGTGTCTATACAATACAAAAGATATCACTACAATAGCTAAAAAGAAAAGATGTAACATAATATTCATGAATAAAGTTATTAGCATTTTCATATATAAATCATCAAGCTATGAAAAACAATCATATACCCAGGGATACAGTAAAGATCTTCCTAGTACCTACAATTAATTTCACTAGTTCAGTTACTCTATTCATAGTTTTCCCTTTTAGGATAGTGACATGGTAATTAGGAGGTAAACAGTATATCAGGCAGTTCAGATGAACACATATTAAACAAACTCCTCAGATCTCCAGAAGAAGAAAGATCATTTGCTAATTTATACCAATAAATGTAAACAATACTCCAGGGAAAAGAAAATACCAGTAGCCCAGTCAAAGCTGTAAATCTAGAGAGCACGACAGGAAGCTTTTTAAGTGATAAAGTAATGACTAATGACCCTTCGGAGATACTGCCATTGATCTCACGAAATACCCTTTCAACCCTGTACTCAGACAAACAAGAACAAACAATTGGATAACATCAAGAGATCATGAGCTGAACTTTTTGAAGAAATAAGAAAACCCAAAAAATAATCCTTCTTGAGATAATGAAGATGCCTCACCAAAGTTTTCCTTCTCCATCAACCAAAGAGTGCATAATTTTTTCAATACTTGAATAGCACTCCTGAACTGCATACGCCATGTACTCATCTTTGCGTATTCTGTTCCAGAGATCAGCTTGTGTGTCTTTGCAATCCAAAGCTAAATCAATGGCTAGTAATATCTAAAAACGGACAAGATAGCAGTTACTAAGTATTACTATAAAACTATTTTAAAATTACTTGGAACCTATAATAATCAAGGGAGGCGAACATGTCAAAGAGGTAAGCACCTTACTGCTCAGAAGAAAAAGTGGCCACTGAACCAGTTTCAGACTTCCAGTGTTGCTTGGCATTGAAAGTAGGTCCATCTCCCTGTAAGTATACATCAGGATTACAATTGTCAGCAACAAAGTTCTGGTCAGAAGAAAGGATATACAGTGTGATTATCTGAACATGGAAGCCCATAACTACAAACCTATTACTAATATAATCTTCTTCCCGCAAGCTTTTGATAATTTCATTCCAAAATGGGGAAAATATGGCAGCATAGGTCTTGTCGTGGTCAAAAGAACTCTGGCGAGAACATTAATACCTCAGCTCAGTAAAATATCAAATGGAAAACAAGGAATACAAGCAAGAGCATCTAAGAATCTGTTGGGGAACATTATACTCCTATATATTGAGCAATAGGTAGCACAGATAGCCGATATTGTTTAATCAACTGGGATGAACCAGTCTGAACTTTTTCCTCCGACAATGTGAACCCCAAATTCCATCCTAGGAAGTTTGGTTATCTTTCCTATCTATCAACTAATTGAAACAGCAATGGCAATTACTGATCTTTTCTTTAATTACCACCCCACCCCCCAAACCCACCCAACAACCAATTAGAAAAGGTCATAAAAAGACAATATCAAAGATGCCATATAGGCCACAGTGAATATGCATCAACATGATGCACCAAATCTAAGCCAAACTTGTAGAAAACTGGTCAGAGGTTTCAGACGCACAGACCTGGGGCTGGGATGATTCACCACCAAATGGCATCCTAAAATACCATGTGATAAAAAGTCAAGAAAGTTTCTAACCAATTTGAAACTTCAATAGCTAGGGAACTGGTTGATGATATTTACCTTTTGATGTGTGGAGACACGAGTTTTTTCACAAAAGCTCCTGGAAAACTTTCGAATCGCTTGTGAACCATTTCAATTGATCGAATCTTCAGATGATCATTATAACCATAAGACAAAAAAAGCAGAATTATGATGCTTACAAAAGAGTGTAACTAAATAACAATTTGACAGATGGTACAACCGGAGCAGTACCTCCCCTAAGCGAGCCCTCGCTCCCATCACAGCGCCATAAATTGCAGATAGTAGAGTATACCAAATGTGGATATCCATAAGATAAATCTGCAGATGGAATAGTTGTAGAGGGGACAAAGGATCAGTTCAAATGCATACAAAATTAGGACATTATAACAGATCACATGTATATTGCAAACATTCAATAATAATAAATAACAAGAGGATTAGGGCGGGAATTTCTGGCAAGGGTCCATTTATCAAGATACGGAAAGTAACCCAAAAGCTACTTGGATACAATGTTCCACACCATTAGGAACCCATGAGAAATGAACATTATAGTTGTACCAAAGAAAGATAGCAGGCCTCACTCCTGATTGCTGCAGGTTACGGTTAAACGGAACCAACAATAACCAAACCAACAAAAGAAGAACAATCAGGAGGTTCTCCTGCCCAACCATTGATGCTCCGTTCTCTCACTAGCTCAAGCAATCGCTTAAAGTCCCATATTGACTAAAATAGATAACTCTAATGCTAATCAACTAGAACACATGAAGGGTTAGTAAATTAAATACAAAATACTAGTGCTATTGACTCTGTCTGCAACACCAAAGCAGAGCAAATATGTTCATTTACTAACAAGAAAGGATACATCAGAAATGTCTACCCCTTCCTTCTATCAGACTCCAACAAAAATCAAATCCTAACAATAGTAGTACACTGAAGAGAGATATTTGAGGATTCAACCAGTTAATTTAAGAGCCACCCTTTCTTTATTCTACTCTATCATTAAGTGAGTGTCAGTTGAAAATATATGTTATCTTCATCAGCTATTCCTGAAATTAGCTAGGGTAAATATTAATATGTTGTTACATTGCCACACTAAGGGCGTGTTTGATAAGTTAGTAATACCAACATAGAGAATTATATATGGACATTTCTAATTGTTTGATATCATAGTTAAGCTTAACTCAAAGCCCAATATAAGACAAGGACCCTACCCAATGTTACCAAAATTATAACTTTAACCATGTTTATGTAACCCATCAATTTGTCAAGTTAAGCCATGTTATTTAATATACTATACAAATTTAGATAATTTCTGTTATATCAAACAACAAAAAAAAAAAAAAACATATCTTTGCATATCTTGACAATGAAGCCTTGTATTTCTTATCTTATTTAACATATCTTCTCATATCCCATCTTTTTTATCAAACGAGTCCTAAGTATTAATGCATAGTTACTATAAAAAAACTATCTAGTACATATAGTATATGTTGATAATCTAATCCTTCTGTGTACTCCATTCATTTATCAGCTATTTATATCTTGGATTACAGTTTCCTGTTCTAATTTAGTTTTGCAGTGTGCACAGAATTACACTATAGATCCAAATAGTAAAACATGGCATTAGTGATATGTGTAATCTTCATGCCAACAGGATGTGAAACATGGATTCTAAGAGTTGCTTTTCACGTTCTAAGTTAGGCACAAACCATTCCTTTCAAACTGTTGGCAACATGACCAGAAGCACTACAAAAAGGAAAAAATCAGATTTAGCTATTAAACCCCCATCCACCCCCGCGCAAAAAAAAGACATCTAAGTCATGAGTAAAAAGACCCAAAAACTTCTATAATGCTTTGTTTCTGGGACCTGACTCCCCTAACCCTTTACAGTAGATGTGAGGCAATAAATTTGTTTGTGGGAAAGATGAAAGCGTTCAACTGAATTCATGAACCCAAGATACATTGTTATCTTATAAATTCCATACACACTAAGAGAAAAGATATACACGAATACAAGCAAATATATACTCACAGCTATAACAGGTGCCCACAAGCTAGCAATAGTCAATACATTATTATTGTCTGCAACAAAACCAAATAAAAAGCATCAGATTGTTGTGATATTTATTCATACATTAAAAAGGAAATTATTTATAGATTCGACCCTCCCATGTGAAATAAAGTTCTACTAGAAAACCTCATAGACAAATTTTTAACTCGATAAAGAATTCTACATTCTCATTTCTTCACGACTCAAGGAGAATTAAATTCCAAAGTTGAATTAGTAAAAAAAATCAAATCCTAAAAATAAAATAATTCCGAAGCTCAACTATTTTTTAGGCATAAAAAACTGGCAACTGAATCGCTATAATAATCTATATTGGACAAAAGTATTGACCACTAGCTACATCTACTGATGGTGACATATCTACTGAATTTTTAATATCGACATTTTTTAATTGTAACTCCACGAAAAAGTAATTATGCTAGCAAGCAAAAACAAAAAATAAAATGAAGATCGTGAATAAGATTCGGGTTACAAACAATAGGTGGTGCGGGGACAAAGTAGCTTAATAATGGTACTTCTTCCAAGTCCTTTAGTTGACAATGTATGAGAACTATAATAATCATCATGACATCATATGATTTTCTCTATAAGAAGACTCAGGATCATCTCATAGAAACAGCACATCAATCGAGAATGTATCACTTTGTGTTCTAAGTTAAAAAATCTTTAGTTTCTTTCAAGCTCAGAATATTAATTGGTTTTTTACAAGGGAGATACCCTATATAGCTCAGACTCTGTATTTTACCACAGCACCAGTCTATATACCATCAAAAGCACAGTAAAGGATGCAAGTAAGAGAAAGACGTACTTTTAGATATAAAATCGTGCCACGAATACTGAAGCCGCGGTAGCTCTACAATTATATTAGTAGGCTTGACGAGAGGCTTAATCTGTCAATACCAAATTATCACAATTTTAGGCAAGGTAAAGAAATGGCCCCAAATTATAACAAATTTCTTAGAAGAAGGTACAACTTGCCTGTAGAAAGTAAGCAAAAGTAAATTTGCAGGAAAATATCACCAGCCAGAAAAAAACATAGCTGCATTGTGGAAAAATAACAACCAACAAACAATTAACAAGATATTAGTGTGCAAAATATGAAGAAAACTCATTGATGGGATCTGATAGTATTCCCAAGTCCAACTAAAACATATAATTTGTCCCGTAGAGGTCAACTGACAACAATAGCAACAGTACAGCTTATTATTGTGCCTTTCAATTCCCATTAGGAAAGGGTGTTCAAGGCATTATGAAACCAAATAACCAATTGAGTATATCACATTGCATATGTCACAGAATCATAATATAAACAGAAGCCATTTTAGAAGAGTTAGAATTAGAATGTGAGCGGAAATCAGCATTCCTAATCTTCATTCAACCATATTTAATCAAAGAGTCTTCAATCTACCCTTTATGCCAATACAGCAAACAAAGTCTAAAACAAAAGTCACATGATTTTATTTATCCTTAATCTCTACCATATTCCATCTGGAGATTCCTCAACATCTTCAAAGTTCTCCTATTCCAACCTACAAGACCATCTAAACAAATGGACAATACTAACCTCTATCCCAGTCCTCCAATTTTCTTACAAAGCAAACTATATCAAAACATTATCATACATTCCCTGCCAAAACTCAAGATATACTCTTGGGACAATTAAATTTGGCCCATAGTCCTTGGCAACCCACTCTGCTACAACGTTAGAAATTCCTAGGGTTCCATCCTAAAACCAACAGGTGATAGGAGTGGCCCACGAGACTTATATAGTGGTTCCAGTTCTCTCTTTACACCGATATGGGATATTGTTATATTTATATTTCTTTCATTTTCCAACAAACCAAATATAAATTTTATTTCCAACAATTTGAAAGATGTAAGAGAGAGATTGCAAAACCAATTGCAGGCAGTAAAGCATAAAGTCATGAACTTAAAGAAAGATAAGGCAAACCTCATATAGTCAGTGGTCTTTTCAACAAGTCCACGACCAACAAAATAGCGTTCCTGAAATTAATTGCATTGCAGAAGTTAAGTGTAGAGTAAAGCAAGCCTACTCAATTGTCTTATGAAGTTAGTTCTACACTTCTACATACCTAGTTGATCATAAAGAAATCTTGACCATGTAAGAAGAGTGTTAGATTGTGTGTATATCAGAGAGGAATTTTTATAAAGCAAATCAAAGACAAAACCTCCAAAAGGATGTGACGATTTTGATCGTTTATTACGTAGGTTGACAGTGAATAAACAGATGTTGATTTTTGCACTGATACCAAGTGCATAAAGATGGTGACAGTATAATTGTTCAATTATGAAAAGCACAATCAGTCCTTAGGTTGATTTAGTTAAACAAAATAAAGATCATATTCAATAATAAAATGAAGCAAAAGAGCCAATACCTCATAAATCCATTTGAAAAATTGAAAAAATGGATGATCAGACATTTCAGATAGCCTGTGACATGAGGGGAATTTGAGCAGCAGCGCAAACAGTACACGCACACCAGCATATACACCCAATACTAGGACATAAATCCTAAAATAGAATGAATCTGAGGTGTTTCTATCCCTTTCCTCCAACAGTTTCCTGAAAACCATTGTAGTTACTATGTTAGCAGAAAATTTATAATAAAAAATACTCCAGTGGCCGAAAAAGTACACTCACAGGTAGACATAGAGCACAAATGCAGAGCTCAGGCCGCACCAAAAGAACCGGATAACAAGCCTTGAGATAGCCATGCCACGGGCAGTAGTATAAGCCCCAAACATAAGTAGAACATCTAAAGCACCTAATGCCGAGGAAGAAGCCCATTATAGAATATTAGATGGCAGAGAAAACAATGGAGGTTAAAGATCATAAGTCTAATGCACAGTAACGACAAGAGAAAGCTAATGGCTTACTCTCCAGGAAATTCATAACAGCAAATGTTGGGCCAATGCTAAGTATTGTTTTAAAGGTATTGAGATTAAGATTGCCATTGTTGAAAGCAATAATAGCAAGAGCCTGCAAGATAATAAGGGCATAAAGGCCAAAGAAAGGCACACTAAGCAAACAACAGTTGGAAGATAGCATTGCAGTGTTACCTGAAACATTACAATCAAAAAGATCCACAAACGATGGAAACTCCGATACAGGTGAAGAAAAGTTCGATGTTCAACAAATGAACTTTTACCTGTCTGTTATTTTTTTGGAACGAAAAACATGAGAACTAGAGATAATAAGTAACAAGCATAGACGGCCACAAGAAACAAAATTTTATCTAACTTAATTGGAGAAATCAGAACCCACCCGTTTTCCTTTTTTTGGCTTCAACAAAAAAGATGAAGTATCCTTCATAGGCCAACTCAACTCAAAGCAAGTAGGGGACCTACAAGTGACCTGAGGATTAAATCCAAGGGGGGAAAAATATCCAGATAGTGCTGGAATAATAGTTAGGAAGAACATACCAGAAATACTCGTTAAAGTCATCATAATTTCGCCACCTTGAGTGTGCAGCTTTCCCATTATTATTCTCGTCAGTTTCCTGTTGACAACAGATAGTACATGATCGATAATACCAAGGAGTGAAGAAATACTAAATTTAGGTTTTACGATGACGAAATGATACCATTACTACATTTCATGCATGTAAGTATGTCGAAAGCAAAAATGTTCTATATCAGAAGAGGGAAAGGAGGGGGGGGGGTCAATGCAGACCATAAGAGAAATATCTGTAGATTCACTGAGAACTCAGGCAGGAATCAATCAAGATATTTGATAACCAGCAGACTGCCTCACGTATTAAGCAAGACAACAGAGAGAATATTGTCATAGGCAAGCAGTAACGAAATTGTTCTTACCTTTTTCAAGGTATTATATATTGGACAAATGATTTGATCAAGGAAGGACACTGAACCATCTTCGCGTGTACAGCTTGCAGCATGAGTCACCACCCCATGATCCAGAATTGCATCTAACTCCCTTGCCATCTATAAAATTTAACAAGACAACAAAACTGAGCATTCCAAAGTTCAATCTAAATTGTGAGATGTTTACAGTAAGTGCCGAGCCATGCAATAGTAGTTAGTAGTGGATGTAGTGTGTATTAGTAGTTCATAAAATATTTTATAATACTCCCTCCGTCCACCAATAAACTTCCCATTTTGCCATTTTCGTCCGTCCACCAATAAACCTCCCATTTGCTTTTTTACTACTTTTGGTAATGGACACCACATTCCACTAACTTTATCTCACTCACATTTCATTATAAAACTAATATATAAAAGTAGGACCCACCTTCCACTAACCCTTTCAACCCACTTTCTACTATATATTTTATAAAACTCGTGCCCGGTCAAACATGTTCTTGTATTAGTGGACGGAGGGAGTAATACTTATGGCACTGTCTAAACTGCAGTGATCAATACATTCTAAAGCTCTTCTTTTCTGTACCACAGCTGAAAAAAGAAATCATAGATCCTCAAAGAGGACCTTGTCTAATCAATGGAAGGACCTGTGACAAAGCCCTTGCCAAGACTATTTATAAACTATAATACAAGTAATAATAACAATAATAATAATGTACAGTTAATAGAGGCCTAATGAAAGAATTTCTCTTTTTGGTTCTTTCACCCCTATTTATTCACATAATCAAATGCTACTTGACTTGGTTGTACTAGCCTATCAGAAATTTTCCAGTTTTCAGTATCCTAAAGTCATATCCCTTCAATTTTATGAGAACAAAAATTTAAAATTGCACCTGAAAACATATTTCAAATGCATTATTAGTGTTAAGATTTCAGAATTATGTGTATATACATTGATAAAGGCTAGATGTACATGCATATCTTACAATCCCTCAGTTTCCTAAAAATAGGAACCTTGTAAATGGCATGGGTTTTAATGCAAAATGGGTAAAGTAAGAGAGTGGAAGAGAAAAAATTAATAAAGTAAGAGAGATAGAGAGAAAAAGTAGTGGAATTAGAGTTAGTGGACTGTGGGGTCTATTTCCTAAAATGGAAAGTTTCTATTTCTAGGAAACGGACAAAATCGGAAAGAGTTTCTATTTGTAGGACATGGAGGGAGTAGTAAAAGATTAATACTCCCTCTGTCCCTCTTGACTTAGCCCATGACCCTTTTCAAGTTGTCCCACTTGACTTAGCTTGTTTCCTTTTTCAGCAACCATTTTACACTACATCAAATATGTGAGCCAAAATATCTGTGCCGAAAAAGAACTATGCCTAGTCGGGCAGGAAGGAGCCAATAATATTGAATATACTCTAACTCACAAGCTAAAAAATAGTGATAAGACAAGGCCCAGTTAGTCAAGAGTCAGTGAAGCAATAGTTATAATATTTGGTCAATGCAAAACAAGGGTAATACACTAATACCACACAAATCGAAGCATGAGTACTACAATATACACTCTCCAAAAGTACAAGATCAGAAATCATAAAGAACACCATACTTCCAAAGAAAATAGCCACTTGGGCACCAAACACTTACATGGTGAAAAATGTAGCAGATGCATTCAGGAAGAAAGCGGACGTTCGCAGCTTCGCCCCATATACAGAAATACAGTGAAACTAGGAAAAGCTTCCTCTCCCTGTTAATGGCTTCCAAGCTACAGGGAACAAATTAAAAGTTAAATCACAAATTTTCAACTAAAGTCGAATGATGCCGCAGAAACAATGATAAGAGTAAAGGGGTAGAAGGCTTGAAACTTAGTCGAAACACACAGGAAGGTAAAAGATGCAAGAACAGAAAATAGAAGGGTAGAATATGGAAATAATACAAAATAAATCTCCTCCGAAGAGGCCACACCTCCGAAAAAGGGCTACAGCAATTAAGCTGGAGTGCTGGACACAAAACTATATTTCTGGACAATTAAAAGTAGGAAACAAAGCCTTATATAAGACTCTACTGCCAGACCCCAACTTGACTAAAACTACTAATTAACTAAAGACTCTTAAACCTACTCAAAAAGATAAACTGAACTAGAAGAGTACTGACACATGACTTGCAAGCAAAAATATAAACTAAACAAACTTAGGATGAGTACAGATAATCTGCAGGAAATACAGCAGGAATGATGCCTATCAAACAACCTGTTCCATACAAGACGTATCCGCAAATATTTACACCATTTGATGTAATTATCAAGGACCTTCAAGAAGACCTCTCTTATAGCTCTTTCATCAAGTTTCTGCAAACGTATATTAGAAATTGATTAGCTATCATAAATAAAGATCTTTTATACCTTTGATTTGTTTTCTTCAAGTAAACCTAATTAAGGTACTAACTGGATCAGCTTCAACCGGGATTTCAAGTCGCGACTGTGAGTTGGCTAAAGTAAGGACCATATGCTCACGTTGATTCCTTATATTGTCTTTCTGCAAAAGGTTGTGTCAAACCACAAAATGACATGGGTTAAAACAAAATTAGAGGTCATAAAAGCAATAGATATCAGTCAGTAAGCAAGCAGTAGACAAGCTTCACTCATTTAGCAAGCCTTCTAGATGCTAAAAAGTAAAAATGAGTACCAACAGATGACATCATGACAACTCTCTATAACCTTTTGACTATCAGAAAGGAAACAAAAACCTGGTTGTTGGCATTTATCAATTGCAGAAGGCACATAACAACTTCTTCATATCTAACAATACATGTATACTCTATGGTTGATAAAATTTAAAAGCACCTGGAAACCAAACACATATTCCAAGAGGTCAAACATATCCAGATTCCGTGGTCCAGAAATTGCAACATCAGGTGGAAGCCGAGGAGAATGGTCAGTAAGTCTTATTGCTGATATTGCACCTCTTACCTGCAAAGATCATAAATCAAACAGCCTTAGCAGATAGACCATTACAGCACAAAATAAAATATAGAAAGTTACAGAAAAACATCCAAGTCAAAGAAACAAAAAGTCACAGCTTCAGGGGTTAGTAATGCATCTTCACAGAGAGTCAGAAACAAACATTATATGCAAAGACTATTTTGTGCTTCAGCAAATGTCGATACATGTAGGAAAATGATAAGAGGCAGAAATCAATCTCATAAAATTAACATCAACTTACTTCAGGAAAGTACCCAATAGCATTAGTTAAAGATGGTCCTTCAAGAGGGACAATGTTGTATGGGCTGAGTTCACCCGAAATAGTTGCACCTGACTTTTTAATCCTTTTTAACTGGAATAACAAACAAGATGAATCAACCAAGAGGAAGATTATGTATATACTTCACCAAGTAGAGTTCGCACTAATCTTGACTAAATATTAATAAGTAAAGGGGAAGTGAACAATTAAATGAAATACAGTGAACACTGAAAAAGAAGTTGATGCTGCACGAGCTAAGAAAATGAGGAAGGCAGAGAGTACCTCATCCAAAATAAGCCTTCCCACTCCTTCTGGGACTACATCTTTACTAAGGGACTCCATTACCTCAACCAAAGCCCTCAGCGTAGCAAACACCTTTTTCATTTTTGAGGATCTAAGGTCCAAGCTAAAAAATAAGTACAAAAGCACAGTCAAACTATTAAGGCTTTTTGGTATGGCAATATAATCTATATCCAGAATGGCAACACTAAAGTTAAGCAGATGTTAGCATATAAAATAATATATAATGCGGAGTAATAATTATTAGAAACAAGAGCATGTTGGAAGAAAACATATTCATTCATCCAAGGCTAAAATACTCCATAAAAACCAACTAACAATTTAAACTCTTATTTGCTTCCATTCCAAAAGGAGGCAGATCAGAGCAGAACCAATGATGGCAGATTTGACAACAAAACTGATTTGAATGTTGAAGGAGGGACTGGCGCACACTGAAGACATGATAGAGCACATGCTTAAGCTTCTAGTCATCGGAATATTATCATAAACAAACGTCCAAAAAGAAATTGGTTCCAGTAGGAAAGAGTAAGGGTCGCCTGGTGGGTTCCAGAATGTAGAGATTGCAATGATTTCTTTGGATCTGATACTATTAGAGTCTGTTATGAAGTAGTGTTCAATGCCTCCTCTTTTTCTGCTTTGGGACCTTGCCCCTTTGTTCTTGTCTTTTTCGTTAGTAGATCTACTGTTTTGTTACTTATAAAAATTACTAACAAGGAATTGGTTGCTCAGACCATATAGCTATGCAATATGTTTTATTTGCATAAGAGTATAAGACACCAGTGAGCAAATGCCAGAAACACAGCCAATGCTGGAGATGCCACATGCAATGCCAGAAAACTGGAAGAGAGCCCAATTATTTCCTTTTTAATTAGTGCTATGTATCCAGATACAAATGACATTTTGTCATTCCAACCATTATATTTCAGCAGTATACTTGAACAAGAATATGAAACATGAATAGCAAAACCAGAAGAGACAAATTGATTGATAGTCAAGTGAAAAATAAATGGAATTAAAAAACATACTCCCCAATATTAGCACTAAAAGTGCCAGATTCCCGCCATTTCTGTTCCTCTCTCTCAATGTCATCCACTCTGTGCCGCTTTTTGAATCGATTATAAAAATCCCATAAAAGCTCAATATCACGATTACGATCTATTGGGGCCCCGCCCTTTTTAGCAAGTTTTTGCTGCATCAAAAGTAGAGCTCAAAGGTGTGGCTAAGAATGAAAAAAGTATTCAAACTAAGCTGATGTATGAGCCCAATGATGCATAAATGTAGCATAGATCAAATAAATGTAGTATAAGTTATATGTTCTCCATCTTTAGATGCACAACTTCTAAATTTGACATAAAGGTGGACTCTGCCAGATTTTTAGTACTTTGTTAACTAACTGCCAATCACTTGGTATAGAAACATATCTTAGTTTTGTGTATTGAGGTGCTGATATGTGAATCAAAACTAGGTTCTTTTTCTTTTTCCTTCCAGCGCCGGATAAAACAATTATTTTACTTGAAAATTGCCTGGTTTTATATGTTTTGTTTAAATAAACACCATAAGCAAATACAGAAAATCTGTCACTGTACCTTAATTACAGACATTAAACCAGTTTTAAACTGAAGAACTCCTCTACCATCACTGCTCGGATCCAGATTTTGAGCCATGCTATATGCCTGCTCACATACTTAACATAGAAGAAGGAAAAAAAACTAACATTAAAATTCAGAATGACTGAATGGAATACTGTTTTCTCATTTTCAAAGAGCAAATATTCAGCAACCTGTGAAATCTAAGGAATCTCTGTAGATCACATAGAAGAAATGAAATGGAACAAAAAGCCAAAACAGTAGATAATAGTGAGGAAATGCATCACAAGGATCTGAAAATTAGAGAAGTACAAACAAGGAGGGCCCTTCATCCACAGTATGATGCAAAGGATGTCATTTCAACAAACTTTACCAGAAATTGCTTTAAAATCCTATTAAGTCCTTAACTTCACCAAAATAATGGACAAGAAAAAAATATTTAGAAAAAAGTCAGAAAAACAACAAGATGTGTTTCTTAATTTTTGTTACGAATAATAAAACCCCCACTTCCAAACACACAAACAAAATGAGGACAAAGAGTTTTCCGAAATCTATAGCGAGCCGACACCTCCAGCTCCCAAGTTCAACCCACGTATATAATGAGCCTTCATCAATTAGTAGCTTAATACGAGCTTAATTTCTTTAGCTAAGCCCGTCAACATATATCATCATCACAGTTATGCTGCATTTAGCACTCTCCAAGTCTCCATAGACCGTGGAAACAATATGAAACTAAGATAGATTCAGATTGCTACTACCCACTTTAACACTTTTTAAAATTTATCAGTGTCTGAACTGCTCTGACTCTACGACCCCATCTAATGCAAACTAAACCCTGATTAGAGCCCTCAGTCAACCGCCACCTTTGCTATATCCAATTTATAGGTGTTTAATAAGATTGATGAGCAAAGCACCCACATCCTCTTTTGTTCTTTTTATTAATACTATTGCACTGTTTGTAGTTGTAGTAAGAGTTTTCCAAAATCTATTGCAAGCAGATACCTCCAGCTCCACATATATAATCAACCTGCATCAACTTGCACTTCATGCATAGTATCACGTCATGCGACCAACTATATCTATTCTTGGACTATTTTTTAAACATATTTTTATTGACCTGCTGCAGTTCCAGCAAAAGTTGTGCTAAATTTTTTTGGGGAGAAAAGCTACATGTTACAAATATCGGATCCGAATTCAAACGGATTATTCAGAGGCCTGCGCCCTAAGTTACACCTAGTTCTCATGAGCATAAAACCTAATTTCAGAAGATAAACTAAATCACACTCAAAAGTCAAAACACATTTCTTACAGCATCTAAACAGATCGATTATGTTACAAACTGATGCATAACAACTAGCCGTCAATTTGAGGAGCAATAGCAATTTTATCTTTCACTTACATATTCTGGCAACATTGGGGTCCTCCGACTGAATTTCATCGGCAGCCTGCAAAATCGCATTGATGTTGGTGCTCCGTTGAAGTGAGTCGGGTACGGCGCCGGCGATGCCGCTGGGTGTCCGCTCGTGGCCGGCCCGCTGGTCTCTCCGCAGCGCGGCGCGAACCAGCCTCTCCCAATTGTCCTGAGCCCTAGCCATAATTAAACTTGTGCAAATGAATCCAAATCGTGAAGATCTAGTCGGAGTTGAAGGAATGTGCGATGGAACTCATTTGCTGATGTCGTAAAGCAGACTTTTGATCGATGGTGTGGGTGAGAATCTCGACGCGCAAAGGAAGATTCAAAATATGCTTGACGCTGGTGGGGTTTCGGAGAAGATTTTATCTCATAAAGACGTAAACCCTCAGACTTAGATGAGAAGGATCTTAGACTATTTGAATTGGTAAAATAATCATTTTTCCTTCACATATGAATTTCTTAATCTAGTACTTACTCCGTCTACTTCAATGACCCACTATGAACATATTTATTTAGTCATAATTTTGCTACTAATTCTTAAATTTCTATGTTTATTTATTTATTTAATAAATAAGAAATAAAAATCATACAACAAGAAAAGTTGTCAACTTTCCATATTTCTTGGAGTATTTCGCAAATTATAGTAGTAATACTATTTTTTTTCAATTTTTATATTCTTACAATTTTTTAGTAATATTAAAAAAACATAAATCCAATTTTATTTTACATATAATACCACTAGTTATTGAAATC
The DNA here is from genome assembly GCF_029641045.1 of Salvia hispanica. Classification (NCBI taxonomy): domain Eukaryota; kingdom Viridiplantae; phylum Streptophyta; class Magnoliopsida; order Lamiales; family Lamiaceae; genus Salvia; species Salvia hispanica. The sequence goes on from NC_142696.1 coordinate 44,161,047, forward strand.
TAACAATTTATAGATACTCTCTTCATCTCTAAAAAGATACTACCTCCGTCCCCCAAAGCTTGACACGGTTTGACCCGGCACGGGTTTTAAGAAATGTAATGGAAAGTGTGTTGAAAAAGTTGGTGGGATGTGGGTCCTACTTTTAAAGTATTAGTTTTATAATAAATGTGAGTAGGAATGAGTTAGTGGAATATAAGGTCCACTACCCAAAATGAAAAAAGTGAAGTGTGTCAAGTTTTCGGGGATGGACCGAAATGGTAAACTGTGTCAAGCTTTGGGGGACGAAGGTAGTAGATTAGTTTTACCATTTTGGACCATTCCAAAAATTAGATACAACCTTCTTATTGGTATCGTCTTTCAAATGTACCTAAAAAATGAACATTACAATAATCCTGCTCGATCGGGTTTGCAGATTAAGGCCGAAAGTCTCCCAGCGAGTGGCGGGGTTTGAACTCGTGACTTCACAGTTTCGCGCTGTTAACTGCGCTACGATCCATTGGTTAGTGGAACGTTATTTGATGTAGAGACAATCTCAACAAATTGAAATTACAATGTGACATCTACGTTTAAAGTCCATACCAATTCAATATTCTTAAGCCCATAGCTTCATATTTGGTCGATCACTTCAATTGGATAACTAAGAAAATAGGTTTACACATGAAGTTTGTTGTATTAATCCAATATATTCCATCATCTCCTGTTTAGACGCGACGTTGAGGTTAATTTGTAGGTTCACTCTCTCCTATTTCATCATTATTTTAAAAAAAATCAATTTCCATCATAAGTTATGAGAATTGTATTTGGTAGTGTTGCCAGTGATGAAAATATAAAGGTAATCTCTAACAACTTAAAAACATTCCTGCATAATGAAGAGTATTTTCGAATGGTAAGATAGCCAAAAAAAAATCTTGTGAATAATGCATAAACACTCTCATTAATGAAGACTTTTTTATTGTGAACAATAGTGTAAAATCTCTCTTTCACTATGAATTTCAAGATAGTGTTAAAACTCTATTTCACAATCAATTGAAATGGACATTTTACGTGAGTGATAATAGTATTTTTTTAATTTGAACATCTGAATTTAAGCATTTAAATTTTAGTTTACGAGCACACAAATAGAAGCAGTAGCTAGCCAATAGCAATAATATAATTTGTAGTAGTCGTACAATTAAGTGGTCAGCGATGCTATAGAAATAAGATTTGTTGGACTCTCCTTCACATGGTAGAGATAGATAGATAGATAAGTCGAAGATGATGCGTTGCGGAGAACATCTATGGATCCTCTGCGCTCTGTTCATCTCCCTATTCCCACACCTCTCAACCTCCTCATGGGAGTCCATGATATACGTAGGCTGCACTCAGGCCAAGTACAACCCGGGCAGCCCCTACGAGTCCAGCCTCAACTCAGTGCTCGCCTCGCTCGTCAACTCCGCCTCCCTCTCCAACTACAACACCTTCAACATCCCCACCGACGACAACAGCGACGCCGTGTCGGGCCTCTTCCAGTGCCGCGGCGACCTCAGCACCTCCGACTGCCACAGCTGCGTGGCGAACGCGGTCTCGAGGATAGGCGGCTACTGTATGGGGACGTGCGGCGGCGCGCTGCAGCTGGACGGCTGCTTCATCAAGTACGACAACGCGTCGTTCGTGGGGCAGCTCGACAAGACTGAGGTGTCGCATAAGTGCGGGCCGCCTAGTGGCGCAGGGAACGAGAGGGATGCGGTGCTGGCGTATCTGGGAGGCGGCGGGGGGCAGTATTTTCGGGTGGGGGGGTCGGGGAGGGTGCAGGGTGTGGTGCAGTGTGAGCAGGATTTGAGCAGCGGGCAGTGCGATGAGTGCTTGTCCGAGGCCATCCAACGGCTGAGGACGGAGTGCGCGACGTCTCCTTGGGGTGACGTGTTCTTGGCTAAGTGTTACGCTCGCTACTCTGTTTCTCAGACTCAGGCGGCCACCGGCTATGCGAGGCCTAGTTCCGAAAGCGGTAAGCTTCGTTGCAGCCGCGTCCTTGCTATCGCGCTTTATCTTTATTTCTCTACCTACTTAATTAACATGCCATAGCCTACTATGATTTCATTTTCAACTCCTCTTGAATGCTCCGTCCTAATTTTTTGTTCATTAATTTACTAAGGTAGCTCCTACGAGTACAATTTTTAATCTATCCTTGTGTGATTGATGATCTCTTTTCTTTTTTTTTGTTTTCTGTTTCTGGTGTAATTGTATGTGAAAAGGAAAGGTTGCTACTTTTTTGCTTTTGTTGGTGTGATTTATTTTGAATTAGTATACTATTCTCGTGTGTGTAACTTTCATATCAAACGAACAAATTATCGAGAAAAAAGGGCCATATGTCTAAAATTAATGAGTTTAAATTCCCAAAGCAGTTTTTTGGGGGAAACAAGAGAACATATGTAACTGGACTTACAGGTATGAAGATGATGATTCAAGTAGAATAATCATGTATAAATACATTACCATAATTAACTTCTAAAAGGGGTTAAAATCACAATGTAGTAGTATCCCTTAGCTTATTTGGTTGATTCTTGCGACGGATGGCGCATTTATAATGACATGAACACGAGTAAACTATAGATCAACCGGGTAAAATATATCAGCTACCAAGAATTGGTATTAAATGTTTAACTCATAGCATAAGCAAGAACGAATAATAACTAATGGAAGAATGAGAATAATTTTGCTTGGATTTCTTCATACAAGGTTTATGAACATAAGTGCATTTTGTAACTCTAATTAATGATATCAAGTCATGGGAAAATAAAATTTTGAATAATTCTAGTTACATCTTAAAACACAATCAAGTTTCTAGAATTATGAGTACATGATTAATTTGTGTGTCAAATCTGCTGTGTCATTGATCCTAAAGATAGATATGTCTGACAAATATTTTTCCTTTGTTTTGTACATGGTCTTATGTAGGGCGTGATGATAATGATGAGACGGAGAAAACACTTGCTCTCTTTATAGGACTAATAGCCGGAGTTACAATGCTCATTGTTTTCGTCTCATTCTTGGGTAAAAGTTTACAGAGAAAAGGTAACTCTCCATCTATCTCATAGATATAGTGAGTGGAATTGTTTCATAGCTATAACGTAGTTCAATTTTCAAATTCAGATGGTATGTAAATGAAGGCCACTTGGAGTGAAAAGTGTTACCTGATCTGGTATAAGTCTATTTGCCTTGATCTGGTGGTTGCTTTTCTTTCTTTTTATTATTTTCTTTTGTTTGCTTTAACTTTGTGCAGTTTGAACCAAAAGAAAAGCTAATAGTATATGAAGTTGATGTACATGCATACCCAATTAGTGCAATAAAGCAAAAGTAAAGAGAAAGATTCCCACGCTCCATACCACTTTTCCTTGTTGCAGATTTGCGTTTTGCCTCTATCTCTATGTAAGTTAAAAAGGCACTCTTACTTGTGTATACTATACTATTCAAATTGTAATAAAGCCTACCCACATTGGTGTGCATCTTATTAATCATGATCATATGATATGAATTCTCTTCATGATATGTTGCTGAGCCTGAAAGATAAAACATGAAAATTAATGATGAGTAATTCTCTGTATAAGCAGAATAGAGATATTAACACCCATGTTTGAGCAGACATTTCCTCCGTTAAGTAGTAAGGCCGGTGTGATTATGTCGATGATTAAAGCTAGCCACCATCCCACCACCAAGAGTGATGGTGGGACAGCATTTACTTTGAAATTTCTAAGGCTTTTTTCAGGTGCATCCACAATATCCTCAATAAGGATATAGTGTGTGTGTCAATTGTTCATCCAACAAAGAACTTTGGCCAACGCAATTGCTAGACCGAACCAGAGTTGGTTGTATGCGAACAATGATCTGAACAAGTGATGTTGCAATATGGGACGCGGTTATAGGAAGAGAGGATTTTCTACGACAGCTGTTTCAAGAACCAACTGCGTATATTTGCCACGATCCTGGAGTTGATGGAATGGTTTATGGCCTTCAGGAGCAACAGATGGACCATCCTGTGATGTTACTCGAGCTTTTATATGTGCATTCTCAGAGGAGTTATGTTAGAGAGGAGTTACATGAAACTCAATAAAATCTTAGATAACCCTCAGAAATATCCCAGAATTACCAACTACCTAAACTTGGGAGTATCAATGCTATCTAATGAACCTCAAGAACTGAAGAACAAGACTCATCTATATTTTTCTCTCTGTTACCAAAATCAAATGCTTTACAAGCAGAAAAGGCTTATCCTTCAAAAGCTCAATTTCAAATGAAAGGATGCAATGTTGAATGCCAAAAGAACATTAAGTTTTCAGCTACATCTAAACCATATGGTGGAAACTAAGATTAAAAGAAAAACTATAGTATGTTATTATGAATGTTAGCTATGGTGGAAATCAAAATTTAAATTTAAATTTAAATTAATACTACCAGCAGGCATCAATAGTAATGTTATAGTGGAGTGAAATTAAAAAACAAGCCAAAAAAGTAAACATACCAGAATTCACAGCCACATCGATAAGTGCTAGCAGTAAACTGTGTATAGGCAATACGAAGAATGCAAGTTTGGCACAAGCCTGTCGGTGGCCATATACTATAAGTTACCATGAGGCATATATTTCACAATTATAAAGTGAAGGCAGCGAATCATACATATCACTACACTATGATGCCCTAATACCTAAAAAGCCATAAATATAAGAAGAATATTACGCCATTTATATTTGACAGCATGCAAATTGAGTTTAAAGACAATTCTAGTAAATGCTTTATACAATGAAAAAAATCAAATTATGACAACATAAAATTTTACTATTACCTAAGGATTTCAAGCAAATTCCAAGCAGGCTGCTTTTTACAAAAGGCTCTCATTTAATTTACAATTTAGGCTTACGCCTTGCGAGTTATTTCCGGAGGTTTAAAAAGTAAAACATCTTAATTTGGTTTAAAATTTTGAAAACAAATTTTATCTTGCTTCACTACGGGTTTGACTAATTGACTTGTTTCCAAAGTCCAAACGCAGCGACCGGATTATGGATAGGAAAGTAATATCATAAGTAATTATTCTTAGATAGTTGGACTTATGGTTTGATTGTTGTTGGATTGACGACTAGGTTGCTGATTATTTGATATGGTGATAGAAATACTTGATTTTTTTTTAGTTTGATAGGACTATGATTTTTGGGCTGTTAGAGAAAATAGTTTTTTTAGTATAAAAAAATTGACAGGCATTAGTCACCTTGAGTTTGAAGAAAATAATTGGTCGGTACTGTTGTATTGACGGATAGGTTGCATAGTATGTTTTATTTTATTTGAATTATAATATAGAGATGGACTGTCATACAAATTATTGAAATGAAAATGCGCTGTGCACGACCGATTAAGTCAGTAACAATAAACAGCTGACACTACTGATATAAAAAGCTGAAATATAACGACACAGCAGAGGCACGTGAGCTATCTATGCATTGCCGGACCCAAAGAAAATCAACCCTTGGATCACATCATATAACTGGTATATGAGCAACCAGATATACTACTACTAATTTCAGTCATCACCAAAAACAAAAATTAGTCATAAAATAATTAGCTCTAACTTAATAACAAAGTTATATCAACTATAAAAATCAATTGCCGGTGATAAATCCTAACTAGATATACAGGTAACAGCAAGGAAAAATACAAACAAAAATTTATACAAGGAAATACTCAATACTGAAGAGATGTTGGGTGGGGTGTGTGTTTACTGTTTAGTCTAAACTCAAAACTAATGAGATTTTAGGAATTGTTGATGAGAGTTGAGTTAACATTGTTGCAAAATCGGTGATGATTCACTAATATGTCATAGGTCTCTTCCCATGGGGGTCCGAAGTTGAATTTGAAGTTGCAGTTGCAGATGCAGTTGAGTTGAGTGTGGAGCCGAATGATTGAGATAGGGCAGAAGCAGAGGATGCAGATGCATGTGCAGTTGGCCGGCGAGGAAGTGTATACCTGGTCCCTGGGTGTCCAGGCCTCGACGGTTCTTCAAGAATGGCCGGCTTCTTGGACAGTATCAAAACCACACGGCTCATATCAGGCCTCGTTTTAGGGTCGGACTGAACACACAGCAACCCTATCTGTATGCACATTACCACCTGATGAGGATCTGCTGAAGACACTATTCTAGGATCAATCACTTCCATGATCCTCTGCTTCTTGTAAAGCTTGTATACCTACAATTTCATTCACCATCCAATCAACTACTACTAACTGAGGAGTGTGAGGAGTGAGGAGTATTTACCCATTCAAGCAAGCTCCGACACTCAGGATCTCGGTTGAATCTTGAGTTCTTCTGTCCACTTATGAGCTCCAGAACTACAACCCCAAAGCTGAACACATCTGCCTTGTCCGAAAGATGGCCGTGCACAAGGTATTCAGGTGCCATGTAGCCACTACACATATGCATATTTCAATTGAATGGTGAATAAAACAAATGATAGTATTTGATACTCCTACAATTGAATAGGTATATATACTTGGTTCCAGCAACACGGGTGTTGATGTGTGTTTGATCTTCAGGATAGAGGCGCGCCATCCCAAAATCACTAATCTTGGGAACCCACTTGTGATCAAGAAGGATATTGCTAGGTTTGATGTCACGGTGTATGATGCGGCAGTGAGCCTCTTCATGAAGATAAACCAACCCCTTTGCAATGCCGGTGATCACATCGTACCTCCGTTTCCAATCAAATTCATCTCCTCCGCCATCGCCCTCTACGCCAATTCCCATAAAAAACTTGTTACCTATAATTGCATATATGATTGAGAAGGAAGAAGGCAATTACTGAATAGAATCTTGTCGAGGCTCTCGTTGACCACATATTGATAAACAAGCAGCTTTTCTGCAGCGTGGACGCAGTATCCCAACAAATTCACCACATTCCTATGCTGCACACGTGCCAGCAGCTTTGACTCGCTCAAAAACTCCTTCTTCCCCTGCGCTGAGCTGCGCGACAGTTTCTTCACCGCTATTTCTCGCCCATCAACCAGTTTTCCCTGCCAATTCAATTCCCCCAAATCAACTCCAACCAATTCAATTTCAATCCAATCCAATCCAACCAGCACTCCATTTTGTTTTTACCTTGTATACAGGACCAAAACCCCCTTCCCCAAGCTTCAGAGTGGGGTGGAAGTTATTCGTGGCTGCAACCAGGACCTCGAAAGGAAATTGCTTCTGTTCTTGAGCAGCAATTTTCTCCAAGTCCGCCTCGTTGGGATCTTTTGCCCACACGCAAATCACATCAGAGAATTCAGGTGATTCGATACATATGTACAAACAAGAGTTGAATGAATGACACTTACCTTTGCTTGATTTAGAAGTGAAGGGATTGGCTAGGGCTTTGAGAAAGCTTTTGTATTTGGCCATCTCTCATTCTCCCACTTGGTGATGAATACGAAATTCAGGTTTTTGGGACTGCCGTTGGATTGATTTGGATTTTGGAGTTTGCTGATGATGATTACAACGCGGCTTCATATTGATTTAGTCCTACATAAAAAGGTAGTTTGACTCTTCAATTCTGTTTTCGTTGACTTGCTTAAAAGGTGGGAAAGTATGACTATTAGAGACACGTAAACAAATTAAGAAATCTAAACGTCTCAACTTCAATTTCTTAAATCACTCTTACTTGTTGATTAGGACGGGGACGGCAGACTTTACTTTAATTTTCATTCATTCAAATATATGGTGAACTTCACCTTAAATACAAACAAATAGCAGATACAACTGCATCTCTCTCTAGTCTCAACACACGTATACACAATTTGCAAACTATTACAATTTCATTCTCTATCAATATCAATGAACCTAACAAATTGCATTCTATGTGACTATAACTTCTCTTATAAAAGACCACTACTCCCAAATGGATTAGTAGTTTGATGATATGCAGCAGGAAACGCTTCGAACCCCGTATCACCAAAAGGATTTTGTTGGCCCATCAGGAGATGTTGATGCTGTTGTGTTTGCAGATATACAGATTGAAATGGATTGTTATGATTTTGAGGTATAGCTGCCATTTGAGCTGCTGCTGCATGCATAGGAACAGTGTTCGACATTGCGAATGGATCGCTAGCTTCAAACGGATTTGGAGCAGCTGCACCATAAACCGGTTGTTGGGATGCTCTATACATGCCTTCGTTGTATAAGCTGTCGAGTGTGAGTAAATCCAGTCCTCCCGCCTGCCATTGTAACATCCACAAGCCAAAATTTGTGATGCATTCGTATAATGGAAAACACTACAAGCCAAAATTCGTGATGCATTCTTTAAACTATTAAACAGCACAAGAATGTACCAATTGCCGCTCCTGTACTGATGATAAGTTCGTGCTGGGAGTCGTTACTAGCGCAAGTTCCCACCCAGTGGGATCGAACCCTTTTGCTTGGGAGGCATCGGGTTCAACTGTTGCAGTGCCTGCAGCAGAAACCTAGGTAAAAACGTGACTGCAGAAAATAGTCGTGAAGCAGAAGAATCTTAACTAGTATTTCTAAGTAGGCGGAAGAATTTCAAAGATCGGTATGCAGAAACTCTAACCAGATGGAACAATAGCTAGAGCCAACGCATTGGTTTCCTCGATTGCAGATGCATCTTGTACGGTAACGTTCAACCCCTGAAATTTTGTCGTTCATACAAAAAAAGCATGGAAGGAATGGATAAGAAAAGGTTCTCATATATCCAAAATATTCAATATTTACATGAGAAGTGGAACTCACCAATAGATCATCAAATTCCAAGTTAGCAGGTGGATGTGGAGAAACTGCTGCCTCATTAGCTGAGATGGGGACTTCGGCGGATGGTGGTGGCATGGCTTCCTCCACCAGCTCTTTTGTATCTTCGGGAGGTGGAGGAGCATCCTCTTGCTTGTATGTCAGCAATAGCCTTTCAGGATATTCCTATTTACGTGAAAAAAAATCTCACTCCTCAACGGAATTGATTTATGAAGGGGCAGGCAATAAAACGAAACATGCAACCAAGCAATGTATAAGAAAAGAGGACAAGAATTCTGACCAAGGCCACACTGGCAACCGAAACCATTCTAGGAGCTTCTCTTATATATTCTTCCATCGTTACCAGAAAGGACTGTGGAGGCTGCGGAGCAATATATTTCAGTCAATTGTGACTCGCATTAAACATGGAGTAATAGACAGTGCTTACCTCTCTCAACACAGGGAACTGGAAGTTTCTAGCAAGCTCAAGCCCTTTACAAATATCATAAAAATTAGAAAGGCCAGCAGCCTGCAGCAACATCATAAACAGTATTGTCATGAAAGAAAGTAAGTCGAAGTGTGCCATAGTTTATATATTCACGAGAGCAAAAGAACCAAACTAAAATGAATAACACAGCCTGTAGATCAGTAACCTACCTGCTGCCCTGCTCTTTTATAAACATCCAGCGCTTTGACGGCTTCATGCCTTGGCATCTCAAAAAACTGAAGGCAAAAATAGGTAAGGACTACATTTTTCAATGCGAGCAAGCAAATATGAAGCCCTAAAAGTAAATAAATAAACAGTAAAACAGTATTCACATAACCTTGTCAACAAGATTGATTATCCCATCATTTATGGAACAATATATTTTGAAACTCTCTTTGAGTGCCTAAAAGAATTGACAAAGAAGTCATCAAAAAAGTGAGTTGCCTCAAATAATGATATGATCACAACATAACTATTACAGTAAGAGTTTTGAAACAGAAAGAAAGTCATCAATCAACACTGTCTGTTCTCTTATTCATATAGAGAGTATAGACTATAGAAGCATGATTAAAGGATTCCACATATATACACAGTTGGTGATGGAAACCACATACCAAAGCAAGAGAGTACTGAACCAGGTAGTTCCCTACTGCCACTCCTTCAGGCTGTAAATCATGAATGGCAAATTAAGTTTTGAGTTGCTAATATCAAAATACAAAACTGGAAATTTGCGACATGGTAACAAGGCCATAAACCAAGGCTGGTTATGCCAACATAAACAATTAGTCATCAAGTCTGGGACCACCTGACATCCAATAAGACGATAGAGTAGTTGTTGTAAAGCAGGCAACTGCTCTAGAAGTTCTTCACTACTCAAGTCTCTAGTTCTACTATAACCCTGTAAACAAATTAATGAACAACAGCCATCACCCAATTGATATTGATATGGCATAAAAACAATGATAGGTTTGGGTCTATGAACTCAGATCCAGTCAGTCTGCCATATTGTATGGCCTAAAACAACGCTATTTGTCACTCGTCAGCTTCAAACTACAAGAATATAATAAAACTTTATATTAAGCAATTCTTGGAGGAATATACTTAACAAGCACAAAGATCAATGTAAAGAATTAGTATTGATCAATCACAAATTTCATAGGTTAATACGAGTATATCCATATATAAACAAAGCAGTTAAGCATTGACAACAAAAATGTACCTTATCTTGCCCTTGTGCGATTCCAGGAAGCCGTTCAGCTTCAATGTCATACCCAAGAATCCTAAAACATTCAAGACGTTCTTCTAGAAACTGTGCATATGTCCTTACCCAGGCAGAGTAATCCCAAGCTGCAGTATAGAAGTACACATTATGATTATCATAGTCTAGCAACCTTTTTAAGGTGAAAGTATAGAAAATCACCCCCAAGAACAGCAGCTACATACCAACAGGGCTTGAATCATCTTTGAAATTGGACATTTGGAGGACTCGGCCTCTCTTTTGGAAATTCAGAAGTTCCACTTTAAATATAGGATCACCTTCTCTCAGTGTTCTATGAATAACTATTAAAGTCTTCAATGCAACCTGTTATAGTAAAAGATAAAAACCATCAAAGTGTTGCTCATATCATGCCTCTAAACACTGTTTTATAGTACAGCAACAGGTAATGCATCACAACCATATAACCCTAATCTAAGAAACTGCATCATCAACAGGTTTCTAAAACATAAGAAAAACAAAATCTGCATAACAAAATCAAAAGGCAACCTTATTAAACAGAAAAACCAAAATAGCATGAGATAAAAAGGCATAGGTTTTTGAAGATCCAACCAACACTCGATTGATGCAACACAAAGAATGTAAAATCAATAGATTAAGTTAGAAATATAAGTTTGAAGACAAAACTGCCAAATTAAAGGAAAAAACATGAATAAGAGTCAACAGAAAACAGAATTTCACAATTCATACCGTCCAGTTGTGTGTTTTTGCCAGTCGTCTCGAAAGTGCATGTACGCAGTAGGCAACATCAACACGAGGCCGCATCGCCGATGTGACCGCCATAATTTCTGCAAGAAGCATCCGGATACTAATAATATAACTGCTAGTGTTCTCATTTTCAACATTCAACAAGGCATTAAAGTTTAAACTAAAACAATTTGTACTTCCCCTCAATGAAAAAATATACAAAGCCTCATCAATTTCTGTATCTGAATTCCCAAGACCAAAATCTCCCATTTGGAACTTAAAAGTTGTTGATAAACCACAATCTAAGAAACTTTTCTTGGCAATCAAAAAACTGAAGTCTCAACATCTCCTAATGTTCACACCCCACCCACAACATATAACCAATGAACCAATTATCCTTGAAAATTCAGAAAACTCAAGGGGGAAAGGTGAATGGAAACAGAAAAGAGTAAAATAGAGAAACTGACTTCTGAGGTGTCTCTCTTTTGGCGGTTGCTCCACATGATTGGTAGCCTTGACGATCGCCACATCCACATCCTGTTTTGAGACACCCCAAAAAACAAATCTTTATTGGAAAGAAGCAAGATTCTCTAATGGAAAGATGGGAAATCAGTAACCGAATGATCGAAACAATGCAGTTTTTCCCAAGATTGTTGAGGGGAAAGAAAAAGGGTCTGGGACCTTGAAATCAGAATTGACACGGGCTAATCCGACTGTGGTATGATCTTTAAGAGCACCATATGCTTTTCTCCATGTTTCTAATGTCCCCATCTAGCTTTTCCTGTTCACCCTCTCTTCGATTCGTTGCTTTCTTCAACCTACTAAGTACGAATCGGCTGTTGCTGTATAGTTGGAATCTGTCGATTGTGAACGTAAGAACTGGAAAATGTACAGCGTTTCACAAACAGGAATTGTTGACGCTTTGATTGGTTGAACAGACAGACTGGTGGTTTTTGGCGGCACATCCATTACATATTTTACATGCTTACGTGTAATATTCTTTGACATTTCTTTTCTACACCATCAATTCATTATTTATGCATTTTAAAAAATGTATTGGCCCTTAAAATTGCAAATTTTCAACTCATGAATTTATAATTTATATAACCAAATTTTAACTTCATGAAAAATATCAAACTACACCAAAATTTATAATTTTGAAGTCCAATTAACTTTATTAAGTTTCCTATTTAAATTATTTGCTACATATACAAAATATTACTATTAATTAGATGAATGAATATGATCACTTGAATCTGAAATATTTTATGTAAAGTACATAACATATTTATACATATTTAATTTAAGAAGAAAATATAATTTAATATATGAAGTAGATACCTTTAAATTTAGAATAACAAATTTTATATGAAAATGTAAAAAAATAATAATTTGAATAAAACTATTGATCTTTAGTATCACAAACTTTTTAATACTCCAATTTATAGGTATGTTTTACTGTATAAAATGTACGAATTATTTACTGTCATCTGAAGCTACTTTAAGGCTCCAGTAAATTATAGCTAAAAAATATTTAAACCATTGATGGGGCAAAGGAGAGTAAGTAGTTATTAATGAACTTATGGGTGAGAGATGCCAAAATCTAAGCCATGGTAGTTGGAATTAAATTGGGTGTGGAGGTGTTGTGGCTGAAAAAATCAAAATATCTTAGATAGAGAAACGAACTATACTTGAATATAAAATTGTGGTTGTTTAAATAAATAAGTAATCGATATAGCATGGTCTATTTTGGATGGCTTTCCTCTCAAAACAAACAAGTTATATAGGACTAGTTGCTGCATTTAATTATGTAGAAAAAAATTTAGGAGTAATTAAATTATGTGGCACTAATTAGCTTGAAGAAACGTCTGGAAATGGTCGTTGATACAGAAATTATTGAAATGTGTACACATGTATAATTTATTTATTGTAGTTATATTGCCTAAAATTAATTACTAGAAAAGACATTATTGAGTGTAGCATGTAAGTGAGAAAGAAGGATAAGGAAAGAAGACTACTGGGGTGGGTTATATATGAATTGTTCAATGATAGTTTGCAGCCCATCATCATGAACTGGCTGAGAATTCCTCTTCTTTCTGGGGTAAGTATTGTTCCTTGCACTAAAGCCCTTCTTGTATGATGGAAATTCGAATGGAATATGATTCCTAATTCCATTTTATTCATGTTGAATATTTATGGTGGACTTTTATTTGGGTTGGTTATTTATTTGGCCCATGTGATATTAATTTGAGCTGAGCTTGCACCAGATGATGCCATGTGTCTTCTTCACTTGGATCTTGGCTTGGAACAGTTAGATTGAGGGTTGTGTTTTGAGTCTCTCATTCATTTGAAATCTCTCTCTCTCTATACTCTCTGCAGACTACAATTCTCTCTTCTTCTCCGATGACTCTCCGAGCATTGTTTGTTGGTTATCACGGTTTCTTTGAGTGATAGACCGGTGACTTTGTTGGTGGAAGCAACTGCTTCGGTTGCTTGGGTGTTCCAGAGATCTAGGGTTTTGGTGTGTAAGAGATCTGGTGTGAGGTTGTGTTCTGTGGTTTTAGATCCTGTGTGAAGGAGTTATTTGGTGTTGGTTTATGCGGTGTGAGGTGAATCACTTGTGGATTCAACGGTGCTCCCTTATTGGTCTCTGGAGAATAGATTTGTTTTATAGGCGGGTGGTTGAGCCATAGCCTCGATCTGTTCTGTGTTCTTCTTGTTTGCTTTACTCTTTAGATCTGGTTTGCTAACAAGGTTACTTAGTGTGCATGTTCTTGGTTGATATTCTAGTAGCATTCGATGAAAGAAGTGCTAGGGTTATTTTCATCAAAAACTGTAATAGCTAGATATTTGCTTTGTGCTCTAGCTTGTTTTCTCTGTAACAAATCAGTCGCGCGGTTGAGAATTTGGTAATTAGTGAATCCGAACCTAATCTAATCCCTACAATTCATATGTTTGGTAAGATGGAATGAATGAATGAGAGAATGAAATAAACATGCAAAGAAATTGCTATTCCATTACACTCTCATTTCATTCCATCATACCAAGAAGAATCTAATACGTTCTCTTTGGTTGTAAATTTATCTTCGTTGCTTCGGGTTTGCGGGCAGAGTGCTGCTTTGGGCACCATTTCTCAATGAAGTACCCTTGTTTGTACCAACAAAACCTTCAAAGATTAAAGGTGGATTCTTAAAGTATACTTGGCTATCAATATCAAGTATGAATAGCTCATCCTATTCATTTCATGTAAATCAAACAACATAATTAGTTCCGTTGTTTTGTTAGACGAGGGCAATTTCATTTTAGACACAAGTCTGGCGGCCCAATTAAGTCTTGGGTCTATATATAGCTCGTTAGAGCATCCCTATCCGTGCTCTTATTTAAGAGCATGTAGGTGGGCCCTAACCCACTTTTACTCCTTGTACTTAGGCAAGAACACAACACCCACTTTCATGCTCTTCCGCAAGGACAAGCTCAAGGGTCCAACCATTCTATTTATTCAATTTAAATACTACAATGACTAAAAACTTTTCTAAAAAATAAAAATTACACAATTAAAGTCCTAAAAAATAAAAATTACATAATTAAAATCATAAAAAAAAATTACACAATTAAAATCCTACATATTAAAAATTACATAACTTTTAATGTTGAAGTAGGAGTATTTATAGATGAAAATGTGAATTTTGGGGAAAAAAATTGAAAAATAAATTAAAAGTGTGTAGAAAACGGATATAATTTATTGGGAAGTGGGAAAATATTTTTTTATTTAAAAACGATTTTTAAAATTTTATTCGAATTAAAAAAAAAAAAAAAGAATTTCCAATGACTAAGCCGTTGGCCAATCACAACCCGCCACGTCGACCTGCTCAGTGGCACGGACGTGCTCTTAGCTAAGAGCACCGCCCTGCCGCTGCCAAGGACGGACAAGCTGCAGCGGCGAACAAGCGGTCATCATGCCACTGACAAGGACGGACGAACAACCGATGGGGATGCTCTCGTACTCATGGCCTTGTGATTCAAGATTGCAACTCCTTTCATCTCTTTATTTATTGAAAGGATATCAGCAAATATTCAACTTCTCTCTCACTCAAGATGTCTACCTCTTTTTTTTTAGTTTGTTCCACTTAAAATATACACTTTCATTATTTGAAAACAAAATATCTCTCCTCTATTCTCATTGAAACACCCAACTACCTTTTTCCTCTCTCTACTTTATTACATTAAATATTTTTTTCTGTCACTCAAGAATGTGAATAACTGAATATCTTGAGTGGGACGAAGGAAGTACTTTTTTCTCTCTACTAACTTCACCTAACTTCTCATAAAATCTAATACCACTAAATAATATGGATATATTTAGTGGGACGAATGAAATACTACTAAATAATATGGATATCTTCTCATAAAATCTAATACCACTAAATAATATGGATATCTTCTCATAAAATCTAATACCACTAAATAATATGGATATCTTAAGTGAGATGAATGAAATATTACTAATAATTGTACGTGACAACTTGAATTAAATAGTACTCCCTCCGACCCAGATAATTCGGGACACTTTGACTAGGCACGGGTTTTAAGAAATCTAATGGAAAGTGAGTTGAAAAAGTTTGTGGGATGTGGGTCCTACTTTTAAAGTATTAGTTTTATAATGAAATATGAGTAAGAATGGGTTAGTGGAATATGAGGTCCACTACCAAAAATGGTAAAAGTGAAATGGGACAAATTATATGGGACGACCTAAAATAAAATACTAGATCAAATTATCTGGGACGGAGGGAGTAACAAATTCTCATATACGGAGTACGTACAGGGAAATTGAACCTACAAATGCATTGGAAAAATTCTTGCACATTTTTCAGTTGGCATACAACATCAGCCTCAGTGTATTTGCCTAGTCTTTACAAAAAGTTAATACTATAATTTAAATTGCTCTTATCGGGTTGAGAAATTATATAATTTGACTGTGAAAAATACACTACTTTGTATAGTCAACTGTTTCATTTACTCCACAAAGTTTAAATTTTCAATAGGAGTCGCTGCTTAATGTAATCAAGAAAAATACTACAACCTGTTAGTTTTATAAATTAAATTCGATAATTTTTAAAACGCATTGATTCTCATTTAATTTAGTACTCCCTCCGTCCCACGTAATTCAACTCAATATTCCATTTCAGGTCGTCCCACATAATTTGTCCCACTTCACTTTTACTATTTTTGGTAGTGGACCCCATATTCCACTAACTCATTCCTACTCACATGTTATTATAAAACTAATATTTTAAAAGTAGGACCCACATCCACCAACTTCTTTAACTCACTTTTCATTAAATTTCTTAAAACTCGTGCCGGGACAAAGTGTCCCAAATTATCTGGGACGGAGGGAGTATTAAACATTGCAAAAATGTACATAACTCGGGCCCGTTAGATTGTCAAACCTAGCTTATTAAAAAAATGCTAATTTAATTCTAAGGATGTAGTCGAGACATGAAACTTGTTCATCCTTAGGGTGTCTCCAATGGTGGACGTCCCGGTAGTACGTAGTGGGTGGGAAGGGCGCCCACGCCCGTCCCGAGTGCCCGTCGGATGGCCTCGCCTCTCGCATCGACGTCCGATCGGACGTCCGCCACTGTGGCGAAGGTCGGACGTCCGCAATTTTTAATTTTTTTTTAAAAAAAAAACTCTATAAATAGGGCTCCCCCAACTTCATTTCATTCACACCACTTGTGTTGACAAGTTTATCTCTCTAACATCGGCGACATCATGTACGCGTGTATCATTTTGCACAATATGATTGTCGAAAGTGAAGGGGGCGAACTGACTCAGTGGATCAGCGAAGATGACACTGGTGCCGGTCCAAGCCACGGCGTGGCCACCGCGAATGTGAACATGGGGGTACCTCATGGAGAGGTTGAGCGGTTGCGCGCATTTGCTGACATGCGGCAAAGAATTGCCCATATTCGACTTCAGGAGGATATTATCGAAGAAGTTTGGACGCGGAGGGGTGGACGTTGATATGGTTGTTTTTTTTTCCTATCTATATGTAATTTTTTTTTTCGAATGATGTATGTTTTTTTTTTTAATGAAATATTCGTATTTCCCGTTCATATTCGTGTTGAATTTTAATTCCGTGAATTTTAATTTTAATTGTGAATTAATTTAATTGGGGGAAGGGCTAGTGGAAGTCCTAGTGTAGTAGGAAGGGCTAGTGATGTGGCAGTGGAATGGGAAGGACTAGTGCTGACGTGACAGACAGTTTTTGTGGGAGGGGCTAGTGGAGGTCCTAGTGGGAGGGGCGCCACCGGAGACGCCCTTAATTAAATAATTTGAGGATCTATTTCCACTGGAAATAAATATTGTATCGTCGATGGATATCTTCTACCAAAACAAAAAAAAAAAAAAAAAAAAAAACTTTGCTAATCTACAGCCTACTACAGTAAAAACTAGTCATTTTATAGGACTAGTATCTCTCCCGTGCGTTGCACGGCTTACTCAAAAATAAAATTGTATACAATCACAATAAAAATAAAAAAAATAAAATAGCTTTTCATATTATCTTATATTAATAATATTGAAAATTAAGTATAGTATTTATATCCAATAATTTCATTAATTGAAATTGATTAACAATAGACCTTTAATCAACTCCATTTATAAAAAACAATTGTTCAGAATTCAACCAAGAAATGAAAAATATGGAAAATGGATTCCAGAATCGCCTATGCTCACGCGGCTCTACGCCACTACCCATCGGCTTCCATCTATCTCCATCCAAAAGCCTCCATCTTCTCCGCTCATCGTCTCAAGCACTTTAGTGATTAGTCGTCCTGCGTCAACATCATCTTCTCCATCAAGCCAGCTTGCCCCATCTGTATGTGAATGCAAACACAAGTTTGTGTTTATATTGGTGAAATTCATAATCCGCAAGAGTTCATGATTATGAAATTTCACAAAAATACTCACCAAATTCAAATCAAATCGTCAAGGTGAATGCTTCCATGATTTCAAAATTTGACTGGTTAAGTTATGGTAGGTCGTAGATCATTGAGAAAGTTGAATTCCATTTCCATGGTGTCAACTTTCTTCCTCTGGTAAGAACACAGACAATAAATATTAGTAACATAATAATCGCATAAAAAATGTAACTATAAAAGGAAAAAACAAATAATTGAATCTACTAATTCTCTATACGTAAGAACCCTATAGCAAAAACCATACAGAAACAATTTTTTTTGGAGAAAATTTGGTGGTACAATAGGAGAAGGTGGTGAATAATCGAGTTACAAACAGACAAATGACCTATATTTATAGCCATGGATTTAAATTGGATTATTAATTCTGCATATGTAACTGCACTAACGTTAAATGGTGCAATAAATAAATTAATTGTTAGGAAAGTAATAGTAATTAAATAAAAAATTGTCATATGAAATCTTAAAAATAATATAACATTGACTCATGGTTCACGATTTTACATGAATGATGATTTATATCAATATTGATTATACATTTAATTATTCACAAATGAAGATAATTTAATTGGTTTATAAATCCAAATATTTTCCCATACTAATATGCGATTACAATACTCCATGGCCATGGAACGGTTACAATTTACATGATTAATAATCTACATGAATTTGATGCAAAATTAAGATATATATTAAATTTTTATTAATTTCCCCCATCACAACAGTCGGTTACATCCTTTTTTAGTTATAATGAGCAGTTAAAAAAACAAATTGATGGGAAAATTTTATAATATTTATAATTATCACCCAAAATTTACAAATATTTAAATTTATACCCAAAACTTATAAAATTTAAAATTAAGACTAAAACTCGCCTTTTATATATGTATAGATTTACTGTTAAGTACATATAGTTGACTTAATAATGTACCTTTATTAGCGTTTAATGCCCGATTTTGAACCCATAATAATAGAATACTCCGGTATTCGTTTGGAAAAAAAAAATATTTTTAACCCATTTGAAATGCATAACTTTAATGAGATAGTACTGCATAAAATATGATTTTACTCCAATCAATTTACACTAAACTCAAACTCATTTTACTCCGTGAATAGGAGTCCCGTTTTGCCATTTTAGTCCGTCTACGAATAAGAGTCCCGATTCATTATTACTATAAATGGTAAGAGGTCTCCACATTCTACTAATTCATTCTACTCATATATTATTTAAAACTACTCCCTCCGTCCCTGAAAATTTGTCACCTACTTCCTTTTTCGTCCGTCCCCAAAAATTTGTCACCTTTCACTTTTACCATTTTTGGTAGTGGACCCTACATTCCACTGACTCTTTTACACTCACTTTTTATTATAAAACTAATACTCCCTCTGTCCCAAAAAAATATGCAACATTTGGTTTCCGGCACAGGTTTTTATGCAGTGGTGTTTTATGAGTTAATGAAGAGAGAGTAAAGTAAGACAGAAGATAAAGTAGAGAGAGTGTTGTTTCCATTTTAGGAAACGTTTCATTTTTATTGGGACAACCTAAAAAGGAAAACGTTTCATTTCTAATGGGACAGAGGGAGTATATAAAAGTAGAATCCACATGCCACTAATTTTTTCAACTCACTTTCTATTACATTTCTTAAAATTCGTGCCGAGTCAAATAGTGATGAATTATTAGGGACGGAAGGAGTAATATATACAAGTGAGACTCATATTCCACTAACTTTCTTCCACCCACTTTTCGTAACATTTCTTATAACCCGTGCCGGATGAAAATGAGACTCTTATTCGCGAACGAATGAGTATTTTTTTTCAAAAAACCAAAAATAAGATTAGTTTTGGAGTACTATTAGAGTTACTTATCTATCCCATTTTAGATTTTGTGTATCATTGGTAAAACCCGTTAACCATCAATAGCCTAGTTTTCCACTTTAGATACTCCATTAGTAGTAAAATTTAGTACTTCGTATTAAGTAGTATTATTTTTAAGTAAAATTTTATATCTAATGAAATGAATCTCATTTCCTATTTAAGTTATATAATTATTTTTAATTTTTACTGTATTGTTTATCAGTTTATAAATTTGACTAAGAGCATCCGCAATGGTCGGCTAGCGACCGGCTAGTCGATTCGTCGCGCTGGCCGATCGGCTAGCCGAACCATTGCAGTCGGCGAGAGCGAAACCGGCTAGCGCTTCGGCGTGGGCTGGCCGAAGCGCTGGCCGATCGGCTAGCCGCCATTGTGGCGGCCCGATCGGCTAGCGATCGGCCAGCTCCCATTTTTATTTTTTTTTATTTTTTAAAAAACCTATATAAACGCGATTTTCGTTTCATTTTCATTTGCACCACTTGTTTTAACAAGTTTTCTCTCTCTCTAACTTTCTGTACAAGAGCATCATTGAGCGATGGATCACAACAACGAGTCCAGTCCAGCGACGAGTGGATCTCAGACTCCCACGGTACCTGTGGGATCTGGATGGGGGCAGATGGGCCCGGGGTTTAACATCCCTTGGAATCAGATGATGGGGATGATGGCTGGTGCGCCGGGGGGGGGGGGGGCGATGGGGGGGAACCAGGGGGGTATGCCGGGGGGGATGCCGGGCGGCGGGCAGTCAGCGCCCGGGTGGGGGGGGTATGCCCCAGATGCAGCAGCAGATGATGCTGCAGCAGATGATGGGGATGATGTGGCAGGGCGGGATGTAGGGGGGGATGCAGCACGGTATGCATCCCGGGATGCAGGGGGGGGGGGTGCAGGGGTCACCGGGAGGGGACACGGTATATCGGCCCTCGCTTGATTTATTGACGGCTTCGTCTCACACGTCGACCCCAGTGGAGACGCAGTTCTCTGGCGATGACCTTCTGTCATTGCATGATATGGGGATCGATCTCGAGGATCCGGATACTCCCGTTCCGGCGAGGCGGGCCGCGCCGAAGAAGAAGACGAGGGGGAAGGCCAAGGCGGTCGGCGAGTCATCGCAGCCCGCTGTTGACCACACCCCTGGCCGGCGGAAGTGGATGGAGGATGAGTACGCCGGGTGGCCAGGGGGTGGTTGGAGGTGTGCGACGATCCGCTGGTTGCGAACAACCAGCGGGTCGTCAACATGTGGGAGAAGATCAGAGCTGCCTATAGGAGGCACTGCCCGCACGGGAAGGACTTCAGCAACGAGGAGGTCCGGAAGGAGTGGGAGCGCACCAGGGCCGCGGTGGGCCGTTTTGCGAATTTGTACGCCAACGCCCTGCGTCAGCTCAGAAGTGGGCAGAATGAGGACGACGCCCGGAGGATAGCCGCGAGTCAGTTCCCCTTGGAGGGGAAGTATAAGGAGTTCACCTTCTGTGAGTGCTTCTTGTTGCTGAAGGACTCCGAGAAGTTCCGGGCGGGGTGCGACGCTGGGTGGCCGAAGAAGCAGCGACTGAACTATAGCGGCGACTACAGCGGCAGCAGCGGCGGATCCCATGACCTCCCCCCGGATGCTGAGGAGTTTCCATCCCCTCCTTCATTTACTGGTCGCCCCCGCCCGGTTGGACAGAAGCGGGCGCAGCGGGCTGCGAGGGGCGGATCCCTCCTATCGCCCCGCGAGGTCCAGTCCTCCGCCCTCCCACCCGCCCCACTCGAGTACACTCTCCATTCGCGTAACCATACGCGGGATCAGATGTACAAGGTCTTCCAAGAGTGGAAGAACGCCACTGACCCCACGGAGAAGATGTTTCTTCACGAGATGCTCGAGAGCATGCGTGTTGATTTGGAGATCGCGAGGGCACGGCTAGCGGGTTCCGACGTGGGCTTAGATACCACGGGTGGCGGCAGCGGCAGCGGCGACGGCGACGGCGATGAGGAGTAGAGAGCGGCGGGGCTCGTGTGTGGAAACCCTTTTTTTTTAAAAAAAAATCATGTACTTTTTTTTAAAAATCTTTGTACTTTTTTTTTAATGGAATGGATTATTTTTTCCGTATATGTCTCGTAAATTTAATTCCGTATTTTAATCGTAATTTTAATTCCGTAAATGTAGTATATTTTGAATTATTTTTATTGCGGCTGGCCTATGACTGGCCTAAATCTGATGTGGCAGGTGGATTTTTTAGTGTTACTGACGTGGCAGGGGAGAGAATGGCTGGCCTATTGCTAGCCTATGGCTGGCCTAAGTACCAGTGCGGATGCTCTAACGTGTGTCGTAGTTAATAAATGTAGTAAAAGCTTGAAAAGGCAAAATTCATAAAATCTGGTTAATCTGTAATTTTAAAAGTAGGAGTAATAAACCAGAATTTACCTTTTGTGTTGATCTGTAATTTAACAACAGTAAAACCTAAAAAGGCAAAATTCATCTTATCTGGAGCCTCTCTCCCTTTCCTCTGCCTCTCTCTCTCCCCATATCGGAGGGGGTCAGCTAAGCCATAAGTTAATCCACCATATAATACACTAATGAAAATTAGACATGTGGAACCTATTTTTAATATTAAATAAAAGACTAAAAACATAAGTTCTCATAATGCATCATATGCTACACCAATATTAATTAGACACTTGGACGATCTTTAATAATGACTAAAAAGGATTAAAACTAAAACTAATACACCTTATGCTATTAATTAGACACAAAAGGATACGCTGACTGTCATTTTGTAGACATTTTGTTGAGCTTCTTGACATTGCTAATTGGGAAGAATTATCAAAGTGTTAGAAGCAGTATGTATGAAGATGAGCTGCCTACCATTGGAATCTTAATCAGTTTGTATCATAGCTTATCGAATCTCGATAGCTCCCATTTTGTGCTAAGCAGATTTTGCTCAATCCAGCCACTTCATTTGAAGAACAATACAAAAGGCTCAAACTTGATATCACCGATTTTCAGCCTGCTACATATTTCAATTGTGCAAACAAGTTTTGTCATTGTGGCAATTCATTTCAAAGTATAATATTAGCAGCTCAAACAAGAATTTTTATCAGCATCATGAGCAAATATTAGCAGTTCAAACAGATTTGCCAAACAACTAACTGAACTACTAACTCAACTCCATCCATTCAATAATAAAACCAAAATCATGCTATTTGATCTGTAGAAAGAAAGCAGGTCGAGATCAAGAAAAAATCATTTATCAGAAATCATTTTGATCAATGCTAACTAAAAGTACAAGGTCACGATTACCAAAATGTTCATATCAACACAATAACAATAGTTAAAACAATAGAATAAATGAGTCAAAACTCCCAGAATGCAACTCTTAAATTAAAAATGAAACTCCCACAAAAATCTTAATCAAAACTTAATACAAGTTAACCATGAATGACTGTCAAACAATCAAATAACACCAAAATTATGATGGCAGGCTTGCTCTTCATTGATGGCAGGCTTGCAGCATTGCTTAGACTAAAATTATGATGTACTTTGAGGATCAAAAGCACTGTATGTCACGTTCCAGTAGTCATCATTAATGAGTGTAGTCTCTTCGGATTCCTGCATAGAAGAAGCATGTTGCGAACCACTCTTTGTTGCTTTTGGCTTTGGTTTTCGTTTTCTACTAATAGCTTGTTCCAAAGCATTTTTCGGCCTCTTACTCGAATGGTATGTAACTCTCCCTTTAGGTTTCAAGCCTTTAATTTGACTTTCATTGGTTTCATCATCAACTGCAACATCTCCGTCCTTTGCCTCAATTGGTACAGTATTTGCCTTCCCTATCATTCCATCCTCACTATTTTCCATTTTCAAGAGACAATCTAAAGCAGAAGTATAGCTATCTTCACTCTCAGCTGCTTTTATTGCCACACGCATGAAAGAGTTACATAACTCTTTATACCGCTGCTTCTTTCTTGTTTTTTCATCAACAATGCCAACTCCTACATCACAAACTCTTGATGTTCCACCCTTAGCATGTTTGGTCCATCGCTTTAAGATATATTCATCGGGTATTTGAACAACATTCATAAATGTTAAGATTCTTAGAGTATGTGAGCATAAAATACCCGAGAATTCAAACTTCCTACAGCTGCAAAAAATGGAACCTTCGATGGAATCATATGTGACTATATATTCATTAGTCCGATGAATTGGCCTGACCTTATATATCACAGAAGTTCCAAGTTGACTCTCACCTTCAATCTTGCTTTCAATTGCCTTCCTCAACTCCTCACTAAACAATGCAAATATCTTATGTGTATATACGGCAGCCGCATGCTTCAGAATTTCCAATGGAAATGTCATAACAGGTGAACTTTGAGCATTCTTGAAATCTTCTGCCGACTCTTTCTCACGGCGATCATCTATCAACCTTTGAAAATGATGGAACACCTCGACAATATTGTTTTTATAATTTACATAATGCTTAACAACAGCATTCATGCACTCACTTCGTTGTGTAGAAACCATATCAGCACAAAATGTGTTTCTTCCGTAAACTAAAGCCCATTTTTCTCTTAGAGAAAACATTCTCTTCAACCATTGATTATCTTGCAGGTTGTATTTCTCCAACATTCCATTCCATGCATCAAGGAATTCTGATTCTTCTTCGAAGTCGTACACACAACGACTAAAATCAGCTGCAAAGGTATTCTTGAAACTCGCAAAAACATTGGAAAGATGAATTGCTGCATTCTGAAAAATGTGCCAAACACACAAGCGATGGTAAGTTGATGGCCACTTGGAAGCTAAAGCAGCGCTCATTGCTTGATCTTGATCCGTTAAAATGGTTTTTGGTCTCTTTCCCATCATAGCATCTTCAAACGCATCAACCAACCATTCAAAGGTTTCAATTGTTTCGTCGTATAATAATGCTGCACCGAACACAGTTGTTTGTTTATGATGATTTACACCGACGAACAAAGCAATTGGTCTGCCATCTCGATGTTTTCTGTATGTCGTATCGAAACAAACAACATCACCAAAATGACCAAAATCTTGTATCATTCTACCATCGGTCCAAAATATATTGGTAATTAGATCTTCCACATCCAATTGAATAGCATAGTAAAAATGTGGATCTTCACTTGTCATCCTTTGTAAATATTGCAAAACACCTCCACTATCTCCTTGTTTAATCTCCAAAGTCCTCTTAGTTCTCAAATAGTTCTTCAAATCAATATGATTAAAACCAAGATGTTGTATTCCGCCAGCTTCCTTTGCCATTACATCTATTATTTTCTTTGGAGCCAACCCACAACTCTGAGCAGCATCAACTTGTGTTTGCTGAGTATTAGACATTTGTCTAAAACATCTAAACATGTAAGACTTTTCCGGATCACACAAATCATGGTTGTGTTCCTCGACAAACTTTACAATCTGAAACTTTCCAGTGTACCTACGATTGATTTTCATCAAAGCCTTACATCCACATCTAATTTCAGGACGAGGATTCTTAATTGTAACACATCTATTGTTTGTTGCTCTATAACCTTCCCTACAACAGCAGAAACTAATGTCCAAGATGTTGCCCGTAATTCGATCTCTATGAGCAGATAGTTTTCGAGTTCCGAAACCTGTTACCTTAGCATATTTCATATAGAAATCATATGCCTCAACTTCTGTTTCAAACTCCATCCCTATCTTAGGAATGTGGTCTTCTAATACATTGTCATCCATATCTGCAAAAGAAAAAAAAATCGTATATTCAATATCTATTTCTTTTACTCCATGCCAATCCTGTTACAACTCAAATAAAGTAAATAATTACTGTACTCCGTATTATATTATGAGTTGCTCCCCTGTGATAGTTTTATTAATTAACTTCAAAGATTTTTAGCAAAATCCATATATTAAGACAAAAGAACTAGTCTAAAATTGTTTTATTCAAAGTGATAAACATTACTTGAAAGTGATTACCTTTTGACATCGACATAAAGCAGCAGAAGATTGCAGCGGCAGATAAAAATTTTGTTTCTTGAGTGAAAAGATGAAAGGGTTTTCCTAATACGTAAATATATTCAATATGTAAAGGCTAGGTTTTAGTTTTAATCCTTTTTAGTCATTATTAAAGATCGTCCAAGTGTCTAATTAATATTGGTGTAGCATATGATGCATTATGAGAACTTATATTTTTAGTCTTTTATTTAATATTAAAAATAGGTTCCACATGTCTAATTTTCATTAGTGTATTATATGGTGGATTAACTTATGGCTTAGCTGATCCCCTCCGCTTGCCACTATGCCAGCTCATTCCTTTTTATTTTGAGATTGCTAGATTTCCGGTTCTGAGATTCTGTTTTCTAATTATATTTCAAAACTTTCAAAGTTACGTGGGGTTGAATGCGACGTCTCAGAATAATAAAAATACACCATGTTTACATTAAAGTTGCACAAAAGATTAAAGATCATTTCCCTTATTGCAAGGACATTCTTTAATCCGAAATTCGCATTACACTTTTAAAACTGTCAATAATTCTTTAACCAAAATTCCTGTACTGTTTTGATTTCTCAAGGACTTCCATGCTCATTTAGTTTGATTTTTTAAACTACCACTTCTCTCCAAACAATTTTCATACACAGTGGGCATTGTAGTACTTTTCATAGTTGAGCGAGTGAGATTACAGACTTAATACTATTATTTGAATTGCTACGATCATGTTATGAACAAATCAATCTATAACGTACTGACAAGAGAAAAAAATCACGATGTTTGACATAATGCGAGATGCATATAAAATAATCCATAAATTAGACCAAACGTTGTAATTGTGTATATAGTGTACACGCACAGTTATATATATAATGCAAAGTTGACACTTTTCAAAGCTAGTTTCTACAGTATATTCTATATGCATTTGAGACTCGAGAGTACGTGGAATAAAAAAGGAAAATGGGTGGAAAGTCAATATGGCCGACTTTCACTTAAAATAATGTCCACCACCACATATTGTCCCTTTGCCTTTGGTTTCTATTCCAACTGATATTGGATGGGACATATCGTTTTAAAATCATTTGTATTGTCACGTGCCAAGAGTTATAAGGGCATCCACTATAGGGGCGGCGCGCCGGCCGCCCCGGAGGCGGCTTAGCCGCGGCGGTCTATAGGGGAGGACGCGTCCGCCCCGGGGGCGGACGAAAATGTTGGGGCGGAAGGGCCATCGCCCCGAAGTCGGCGAGGACGGGCCGGAGGAGAGAGAAGCGCGGCGGCGGCAGCGCCTATCTATTGCGCGGCAAAACCGCCGCGGCGGTCACCGGCTGTGCCTTTTTTTTTTTTTAATTTGAATTTGTAATTACTTTTTTTGGCTTATTTAAATACCCCACCAATTTGTTTTTCACTCCACACCCATTTTCACTCCACCCCCAATTTCACAACCCTAAATTTTATACCAAATGCACGGGAGAGACGAAGATTCACCCGGCACGGAAGAATCGGGATACGGATACTATCCTTCTTCCCAGCCATCTCAGCTGTGGGGATCGAGTCCCACCCCCCGGGGATCGAGTCCCAGTCTCCCTCCATTCCAGTCGTGGTCACCGACATCCCCGCCGTGGCAACAAAGCCAATATCGGGGTAAATCTTCTCATCAGAGGAATTTGGGTCGTTCGGCATTTGGAGATTATCGACCCACTATGGACTCGCCCAACCATCCGCGGCCGGATACCCCTTCTCACTCTTTCCAGCGCACCCAGACTCCTTTGTCTGATTTCGATAGGTTCACACTGGAGCAGATGATGGGGCTGATGAGTCCGGGCCTACCGGAGACCCCGCCGACGAGATCTTCCGGCGACGGCGGTGGTGGGAGAGGCGGCGGCAACGGTGGTGGTGGGAGGGGCGGCGGCAACGGCGGTGGGGGGAGGGCTGGCGGCGACGGCGGTGGGGGGAGAGGCGGCGGCGACGGCGGTGGGGGGCGAGGCGGCGGCGACGGCGACGGGGATGGCAGCGGCAGCGAGTCGGCGGTAACAAGTCGGGGCGGGCACTACACCAAAGACGAGTCGATTGTTGTGGCGAGGGCATGGGATGCCGTCACATCAGACCCCTGTGTTGGCACCGATCAGACCGAGATTGGCTTTTGGAAGCGCGTTTTGTTGACCTACAATGAGTTCAAGCCGAGAGGCGCCAAACCGCGTGACGCGGAACAGATCCGGAAAAAGTTTGGGAGGATTCTGACACCCACCAGGAAGTTCGCGGGCATCTACGGCAACAACCTTATCAACGCTGAGAGTGGCTGCAACGAAGCCGACGTGAAGGCTCTGTCTGTGTCCCAATACAACGCGCTATATAAGCCTAAGTTCACCCAGTGGGAGGAGTTTCTCGTTCTCGAGAACTGCCCGAAATTCAAGTCCATCTGTGCAGAGGAGACTGAAGGTCACGGGGCGAAGTGCAATAGACGCAACAGAGCCGGGAACTACAGCAGCAGCAGCGGCGGACACTCAATCGACCTCAACGACGCCCAAACGGAGGAGCCCTCTGATACACACACTAGGCGTTCACGCCCTCCGGGGCAGAAGGCCAGTATCCGCAGCGCCCGAATGTCTGCAGGTTCCTCCCGCTACTCGGCGCCCGGGTCTGGATCGCGCAGGCGCCTTCTGGAGCTCAGTCCGTGGACCATGGGGCCCATGTGGTCTTGAATAGGAACCTGAATGTGCAGTTGATGAAACAACTGCAAGATAACTGCCGTTTCTACGAGTCGGCCACCGACCCCATCACCAAGGCGATATACTATGAGCTCATGTGTAGGATCAGAGAGGATCTGGGGCTGACTGGTCCAGGGGCGCCGCCGGGGGGAGTGGGCGACGAAGAAGAGGCAGAGGATTCCGACTCCGCCACCGAGTAGATGGTGGCGGTGTTTTTATTTGCTTTTATATGTTTTTTTTTTATAAAATGTTCGTTGTGTAATTTTCCGGTATCCATTAATACAACGAATATTTGGTCTCATCGCACTTTTTAATTTTATTATTATCTCGTTTTCTAATTATTTTTAGTCCGATAATTTTAATTGTAATTGAATTAAAATATACAACAAATCAAATAAAGTGAAATTTGTTCACCAAAAAGTGTCCACTATTGCTGCGGACACTTTTTTTTGTAGCTGTGGACAAATAAAAAGTGGCTATGGACAAAAAAAAAAGTTGTCCACCGAAAAGTGTCCAACTACAGTGGATGCTCTAAGAGAATTCATCATCCTGATGTGATTAGAGAGGTGGTTTGAAATATGGGCATAGGATTACGACATGTTAATATTTTCATTGAGCTATAATTAGAGCAGTAATACATCTATAGAAAATAATGAGCAGAGAGAGTGTTCAAAGAGTTACCACTTGCCACCAATGCAAGTTCCACAAAAAGGGGTTTTATGTTGGATAGTTTCATTGGAGCAAAAAATGTTCTAAAGATAAACAATGGTAGTGGTTTGTATATTTGTATTAAGTTGAATAGCTTGGGCCTCGCACTCAGCTTGCAACATTCCGATTCGGAGAAGCCCAATTTTAGCAAGTGGCATGCGCAAAGAGATGATCCATTAACAGCTCACACTTTACTGAACATACACACGGTCACCTATTTAAGAAATGAATTAACTTTACTATTTCAGTCTCATAGCTTTTTAATTAAATATCTAATAAATTATTTATCTGTATTCCTATGCTTACACGACTCTATCTTTACCAAATGTAGCCCATTATTAAAAATTGACCCCATAATCCTCAATGTCAAATAGAGATGAAAGAATAACGTAGCTCTATTTGTTTGTTATGCTATTCTTTTCTCAGTAATTTTCCCTACTATATTGAACGTAGATCTATCACGCCAAAGCAGAAGAAAAGAGTGATTGTACGGTTAAATAGATTTAGAGGTTTTAAAGTTTTCTGCCTCAAGCGGCTGTTGTTTACGAAATACTGATATTTATCTGGATTGAGTTAGTATTTTATTTTCTCTAAGAGATCTTAAATTGGGGCTAAGAGCATTCACAATGGAGGACCAATGGGAGGGACTTCCCCATCGGCCCTCATCGCCCCATCATTGTGGTAAAGGGGCCGCCGTGCGCCCCCTCCCTCTCTCCCCCATATGGCCGATGTATCAGCCCTAGCTGTTGAGAAGGGCCTTCCGATCGGCCCTCCATTGTGGAGGAAGGGCCGCCGGTCGGCCCTCTCACCTAATTTTTTATTTTTTTTATTCCATTTCTTCCACTATAAATACAACCTCTCATTCTTCACTTCTCCACACCAACATCTATATTCTCTCTATTTGAATACATTTTCTCTCTCTCTATTACATTTAATCAATGTCTTCCGGTAGCGATTCCGACGACGAAGTCATAAACCGAGTGGTGCAGCGCGTGCTTGCAAGGGCAGCCTAACGTCAGGAAGAAGAGAACTGGGAGGCGATTCCAAGGCCAATCCATCGCCGTCAATCGGTCGACCGTGACCACACTGAGACTCACAACCGGCTCT
Source organism: Salvia hispanica (assembly GCF_029641045.1). NCBI lineage: Eukaryota > Viridiplantae > Streptophyta > Magnoliopsida > Lamiales > Lamiaceae > Salvia > Salvia hispanica. The sequence goes on from NC_142696.1 coordinate 44,191,560, forward strand.
ACGCGGATTACTTTGCCGAGGACCCACGGTGGGGCCGGTGGTTTTCCGTCGGCGTTTCAGAATGCGGCGCGAGCTATTCCTGCGCATCGTTAACGGGTTGTCGGCGCGTTACTGGGACTTCCAACAGCGTTGGGACGCCGCCGGAAAGCCTGGATTGTCACCTCTGCAGAAGTGCATGACTGCAATTAGGCAGATGACATACGGAGGATGCGCAGACATGTTCGATGAATATCTTCACGTCGCCGACACAACTGGTCGCGATTGTCTGAAGATGTTTTGTAAAGGCGTGATTGAGACTTTCGGCCCCACCTATCTGCAGAAACCGACCGCACAAGATTGTCAGTTCCTGCTTGATTTGCACTGGAGGGTGCACGGCTTCCCGGGTATGTTGGGAAGTATAGATTGTATGCATTGGCAGTGGAAGAACTTTCCGACCGCTTGGAAAGGCCAATTTACGAGCGGGTTCAAGGGCACACACCCAACCATCATTCTGGAAGCCGTTGCCGATCAACGCCTATGGATTTGGCATGCCTACTTTGGTGTGGTCGGGTCGAACAACGACCTAAATGTCCTGCAGTCCTCGCCTTTGTTCAACGACCAGTGCCAAGGAATAGGCCCCTTGGTTGACTTCACCGCGAATGACAACCAGCATCAGATGGGGTATTACTTGGCGGACGGCATATACCCAAGTTGGCCCGTTTTCTTGAAGACGATTAGTTGTCCAACTGAGGAGAAAAGGAGTTATTTTGCCCAACTGCAAGAGGCGGCGCGAAAGGATGTGGAGCGGGCTTTCGGTGTGCTCCAATCGCGTTTTGCATTGATCTAAGGTCCGACGCGATTCTTCTACAAGGGTGATATCACCGATATCATCTACGCGGCTATCGTATTGCATAACATGATAGTGGAGAGTGAAGATGGAGATGTCGCCGACGTCCCCGTCGAACACATTGCAGGCTTCAGCCACGGGGTGGCTAGAGAGTCCCACCGGCAGGGTGTCCCTCACGGATACGCCGAGCGTTTTCGGGCATTTGTTGATATACGCCAAAAAGAGGCCCACAATCGTCTACAACACGATATGATTGAAGAAATTTGGGGATAGAGGGGTAGGCACTGATGCTTTATTTTTATTTTTAGTTTTATGTAAAATTTGCTTCTCGTTGTATTCTATTTTCCAATTTTGAAATACAACGAAGATTTGCGTATTAATATTTTTTGTTCTTATATATTTAATTTGATAACATATTAAATGTAGAAGTGCTAAAAAATTTAAATGAAATGGTGATGATGTGGAAATGAAATGGAATAGGAAGGTCCTATGGGATGACCCTTCTATTGCAAAGAGATAGACCCTTTGGACAAATACTGATATGGAATGGAAGAATCCTATTGAAGGACCCTTCCATTGTGAATGCTCTAAGTACAAGGATCTCATGGATCCACAATTATTATGTCATATATACACAGGTATTTGTTTTAAATTAATTGGTGAGCAATGATTCTCAAAAGACAAATCACTTTTTAATTCAACAACTTGATTCCTATTTGTGGGAAAGATGCGATGTTTTAGGATCTAAATTCTTAATCGGATGATTAAAAAAAGAGTGGTGAATTGAAAAATTAGTGAGAGAATGAGATAGAGATGTGAGACTGAGAAAAAGGGACATATGCCAAAAACACAAGGCTATTTATTAATGGTGTCGAGGTGGGGCCCAGTCAGTAAATAAATCAAGGCTTGCGTGGGTTGGTTGTTCCAAGCGGCGTCGTATCGTACTTCTTCACCCTTTCCCAAAATCCAGCCGATCCTCATCTCAACACCGACCGCGCATTGCAATCCTATCCTAACCCTAATTGCATCTTTTCCGTATAAATCCCCCTCTCTCTTCTCTCCATCATCATAATCCAGAATTCTCTGTATAGAATTCCAGTTTTCCTTTGGCTCCATCGCTAATAATCTCGAATTTTCTCTTCATTGTGAATGGTGGAAATCCCCTCTTTGTCGTTAATGGTCGTCCCTTCTTCATCCAGAAGGGGGATTTCTGTTTCTTTCTGCTTCGGATCCTGCAAGGAGGGCTGGTATTACCGCTGCCTCGGCGTCGACCCGTGAATTCCTTGCTTTTTGGTCCCCCCTTCGCGAAATTCGTTTTTGTCAAGGATTTTCGTCTCTTCTCTTTTTCTCGGATTCTCATTCCTCCTTTTTTTCCCATTGAAATTGAAAATAAATAAATAAATAAAATGTTGCTTCAGAAGCAGAAGAAGAACCAGGTGGCGAAGGGCAATCGGTTTCTGATCAGCGTGACGGTGCTGGGGAGCGCTGGGCCGATCCGGTTCGTGGTTAGCGAGGATGAGCTCGTTGGCACCGTGATCGACACTGCTTTGAAATCGTATGCGCGTGAGGGCAGGCTCCCTGTGCTCGGATCCAATCTCGATCATTTCACCCTCTACTGCCCAATCTCCGGAACCGAAGGTATATTGTTACCGTTAATTACGTAATTAAGGGCAAAATCGAATGTTAATTGGTGATTAATTGAATGTTTTGGGCGCAGCTTTGGGTCCGTGGGCGGCGATTGGATCAGCCGGCGTGAGAAACTTCGTGCTGTGCAAGAAGCCGCAGACGGATGAAATGAAGAGCGCGCCGCGGCGGAAGGCCGGCGGAGGCGGGATTTGGAAGTCCTGGTTCACCAAATGTCGAAGCCACAAGATATCTTCTCACTAGAATGAGGATTTGGAGTTTTTTTTTAATTTATTTTTTCAATAATGTAAACACCTTGGAGGTCATGAATAAAGTTGTTTTCTTCGTTAAGTGAAAGTGTGAAACTCATTGCCAATTGTTATTGTTTCGTTTCGTATATTTAAAACTTTTATGTGCAGCTAATTGTTTTTAAGTGTTTATGAACAAACTTAAAAGGTTTTGACTCTCACACAATTCAACATAGGAAATAAGTAGGTACCTCTTTATGATATTTGAGTCCCCACAACCAACGTCCAACGCAAATGTTTGAGTTCCCTTGATCAACAAGTTCAAGGTTTATTCAAGGTTCAAGTTATGGTACAATGTTGCTTACTTGCTCAAAAAAAAAAAAAAAAAAAAAAAAAAAAAGTTCAAGGTTTATTCATTTCTTTAATTATTTAAACTCACTTGTTAGCGACTTCCAGTGAGTAAAGCAGTGGATTTTCAATCATGTTAAAAAAAGCTGAATCTTGAAATTCTCAATTCTAAACAGATTCGTTATATCGTATTTGTTTGAGCTTTGAGGTATAATGTTTGTTAATTGGGAGAACGAAATTGGTGGGAAAACGTAAGAAAGTTGAAGTAGATGATGCTGTTCTTGATCACTTTCCCTTGCCTTGGCGACATCGATCTCTCACTACCACAAAGGCAATCACCTGAACTTAGTTGAAAAAGTGGAAGAGGGTCAAGATGAAGAAGAAGCTTGGAGGAGGAAGTCAAGGATAAAGTAGTTGTGAGAAGGCAATATATGGAGCTTTATGTGGCCGAAAAAAGTGTACTACTACTTTGGCTCAACAAATTTGCTTATATTCATCGTGATCATGTTGAAGTCATATTTATTATTGTATTGAAATTGGATTTTGTATTACTCCATCTTTCCATTAGTATAAATAGAATTGTATCAACCAACCCTATACTACTTTTAGGATATGAAATGAATGAATAGATGATGGATGGTGGAAAACAGAAGCAATGGCCAAAAAACAATGGTTGGGGAGAAAATGGTGGGAACAAATGCATGTATATAATAAAAGGATGGAGGTGGGAATGGAAGGATGAGTTAGAGTTAGAATAAAGTGGATAGGAGAAAGAGGTAAAAAAAAAAATACTAATTGATAGGCGTAATGTATAGAATAGGTAATGGTCAATGGCCGGTGGTATAGGTTCTCCTTAAATATCTGCAGTCAGCTTGAGCAGCTCTGTGTCTATCCCTTCAAACTCTCCCACACTTGTTTCGAGATCAAGGAGAAGCGAAGGAAGGAAGGAGGAAAATCAGGATCAACCAAGGGTGAGGGCAGCAGCGTCGTTGGAGCCAAGCTCATGGATGTGCTAGGACTAATCCGCATCAGGATGCGCCGTGGGATCGATCTGGCTGTGCGCGACACCCTCAGCAGCGACCCCTACTGCATCGTCTCTTGCTCCAACCAGAAGGTCAAGACCAAGGTTGTGAGGGGCAACTGCAACCCTGTGTGGAATGAGGAGCTCACTATCTACATCAAGGATTTCGATTCTCCCATAATGCTGGTATATATGCTTATTACTACATACTATTACATATAATTTCGTTATCTGATCTAAAATGTGTGTTTTATGCAGTCTGTGTACGACAAGGACACGTTCACGGTGGATGACAGCATGGGGAGCGCGCAGATAGACATCGATCCGCTGATAAAATGCCTGAAGCTGGGGCTGCAGAGCCTGCCGGAAGGGACGAAAGTGGAGAGGGTGCAGCCGACGAAGGAGAACTGCCTGGTTGAGGATAGCTTCATTGTGTGGACCAAAGGAGGGAAGATGACACAAGACATGCTCCTCAAACTCAATGATGTTGAATCCGGACAAGTCCAACTCCAGATTGAATGGATTGAGATTCCTGGCTGCAAAGGCCTCCATGTCTAATCCAAATCACATCTACCTCACTATCTATTTTAATTCTCTCATATATCATTTCCAATTTGTACTTATATTGTTTCTGTTATTAGAACTGGCTTCATTTTGCTTAGTTGCTTTTTTTGGTATAATATCATCAAGCTTATCAATATTTGATTGTCGTTTATAACAAAAATCAAATTGAATACTTTAAATTAATTATATGCTGGACAGATTCAGATAGCTATATAGTATATGATACAAAGAATTGCACACAACATGATAGTTTATTTATATATAAGCAGGATACAAACCGGCATACAACATAGAGAGTTGATGAGAGTTTAATTATATGAGCAGGCACACGTAGATAGTTAAATCGAAAATGATAGTAGTAGGTTTTAATCAAGCAGGGGTGATATGGTGAGTCTCGATATCTTTGGTGACGCGAAGGCAGAAGTCCATGAGTGAGTGAGGATCAGCAACATCCTTGTTGAGCTTCTGGTACTCGAGAGTCCACGTCACGAGGTTGTCTTCCCCTTTGGTGTCGACGTGGACTATCAGTTTCATCACCTTGAACTGCTCCATCAAGTCTCCTTCTATCACATTGAACGTCACTGACTTCTTCTCCTCATCTATTGCTTCGATTATCTCCTTCGCCACCCTCTCTTTCCCATCTGCGCATCACATCCATATCATATGTATGTATTATCACCAAAACAAAACAAACAAACTACATAAGAGTCAGAGATATATATACCAAGGAAGTAGCTCCAGCAGATGACCGATCCCACGCTGCCCCATTGGCCTTGATGGAGTTCACATGCTTTGACCTTATCGGGACACATGCCCGATATCTTATGTGGTTTCTCTCTGAATAGTTGGTGGAACACATCTCCATCAGATTTTATGCAAACCTGAGATACCAACTTCTCGCAAACCTCATGAGCCATTCTTTCTATCTCGATCGGATATGATGAGTTCGTATGCACATCCCCGGCCTCTTCATATAGGCGCAGCGTGATTCTATCCTCACATTCTTTACTATATTTTGCTAATCTTCATGTTGAAGCTGTCGGCCTTACTCTCATTTTACTATATTTCTTGCATTATAGTAGTGTTGGAATATAATTAAAGTACTCCAATATAGAAATAATACAAGAAAGTTTAATAAGTATAAAATGGAATAAAATCAGTTAATGATAATTACATCCATCCATATCCTCCTTTCTTGGCCCATGAATTCACGTTGCATTTATATTTTCTTAGTTGTGTCCATCATAGTTGATATTCAAAAAAGAGCAAATTCCCTGTCATAATTATAGCGGCGAATTTCTAATTTGAAGAGGTCTACGTATGGACTATGATAAAGCTTCCTAGCTTTGTGAGAGACGCATGAGCCTCATGCATCTTTCACTTGAATTAATCAGAATCCACAAGAAACAAATGAAAGATGCATGTGTCTCATGTGATTCATTAAAGTGAAAGACGCATGAGGCTCACGCGTCTCTCACAAAGTGAAATTTTAAAGAATTTCCTAATCTGAAAACTCTATATACCGTGGATTTCTCCAAAATTACAAATTCGCCTAAATATATCTCACCTACAATTAAAGAGGTAGTTCTTATTCAACAATTAATTGGATGATAGTTTTTTGTGCAGTATTAATCAGTCATTGGATGACTAAAAGTTGAAATTCTGCATTTTTTGATTTCCAGGTGGAGCTGAGTGAGTTGTGACGGATCGATTGAAGAATCATATTCCAAACTTAATTAATTGTGAGACTCTCAAGGATGTACATATTCAGTGGTCAGGCTGAAATCATTTTTATACTAATTTGGGAATAATATTGTATACTAAAATATTTCGAAAGAATAGACATCTCGGAAATGAATGAACTAACAGCATTAGATTATAAATTTACGTTTGAAAAAATATTGTGGAAAAGTTGTGGTATATGTACTTCTTTTATTATGATTATAATTACAAGAAATTAATGCAGCTTAAATAATTTATCTTGGAATAAATATTAAGGGGTTTCAACAATTTAGTACCATTTGTGGAAAAAGTTGTGGTGTAGAATCCAAATAACTAATTAAATACTACTATTACTACTAGGAGTATCTCTTTTAAAACCTAAGTCTTCATCCTAATCAACTTATATAACTAAAGCCCAATTAAAAATTAATGAGTCCATAACTCTCCAAGCTCATTAGATTGGTCCAAAATGCATTTAAGTTCTATATTATGCTTTCACATCCGAGAATGAAACCGAAACTAGCAAAAACTAACACATTAGTAAAAAAATTTATTTTCTATTATTAGTTTGATTAAATAACTATTATTACTTTAATAAATGAGATCGGAACAAGGTTTTATTTATCATATAATAAAATAATAATTTATATCATAAGTAAAACATGAAAGGTAAAATTGAAACTGAAAACCAAAAGAAAAATTACAATCCTAGGAGCCATTATTGATTTATTTCATGTTGCAAGAGGATTTATTGCAAGTGGCAGCCATAACAACTCATGCATACTCACTTGTTTACCAAATCAGATGGATTTTTTGTACCCCTCACAACTGAAGACTTGAAATTGTTCTTGTTATCTGAAATAAATCCATTCTCATCGCTACGTTCTTGCAACGAGGAGTGTGGCATTGCTCCCATTATCTGCACTGTTAGACTCCCACCTACAAGAAATAACACTCCTCAATTTGATTTCTGGTATAATGCAAAAAAAGCATTGGTATTTGACTATTTTCACATTGATTATCAATCTGGACAAAAAAAAGTATGCAAGGAGGAAAAGGAGTGGGGTCTACCAAGAACCAGAGCAGCTCCAATCCATCCACTCACTCCCCATCTCTCACCAAGTAAGAACCAAGCGAATCCAGCGCCCCATACAGGTTCCAGCCCATATATGATCGCAGTTTCTGTAGCCGAAACATCACGCATCGCTGTCATCTGCATAGTGCCATATATTTATTCGCTTGCCAACAGTTGAATAATCCCATAAGGTAAGGGCAACACAAGAATGAAGAAACCATACCTCCACCCATAAGCACAAGCTTGTTGAAAAAATCCCAGTATACAATGCAGGTATCCAAGGGAACGACGAAATCCAGTCTAAAACTATTGCCGGTGTCCAAGAAAATGGATTTGATGCATTGATATCTCCAGCAAACCATCCTTCAGTGAAGTACCAAAGGGTTGATAGAAAGGCAACAACGCATATCTATATAGTTTCATTAGCTAAACTTCCATGACAACCATGAAGATTAAAAAACAGGAAAAATAAAGAGCTATGACCTCACCTCATATCCTAGGAGTGGTAAAAGATTTTCTCGTTCTGTGCTTCTTGAAATATGTTCAGTTCTTAGCATATGAATCCCAAAAGACACAGCACTTAAAAAGTTCAACAAGTCTCCAATCTGTAAACAAGTACAGCAAATTAGACGAGAGATATTTCGTGTGCACACATATGGACTCTGAATGGATTAAGCAAGGCAATTCAAGGAAACACAATGTATCTGAATAAAAATTTAATCCAGAGCCATACTGAAGAACAATCTATCATGGTAATCATCAGTATGGTAGACACTTACGCATGGAGGTGACCCACTGGATTCCAGCATTGCAACTCCAATGATCGATGCCAGAGCTCCAAACCATGTATATATAGGTATCTTAGATCCTAGAATGCCATCAATCAAAGGCACAACAATTACCTGAACATCACAAAAATCAGGAGAAGCTAAAACACTCAGTACTCCCATTTGACAATGCCTTGTTAGTTGTTAGCAACATTCAAAATCTTGAGAGTTCTCACAGTGAACATGGCAAGAAATGATGCTCGTCCAGCATCAGATGTGAGAAGTCCAAGGGCTTGCAAGATGTACCCTAAGCTGACCCAAAATCCCAACTCCAATCCTGCTTTACGAGTATGAGAATCATTCCTAGCTTGGAACACGAACGGAATGAACGGAATGGCAGCCACAGCAAACCGCACAACTGTGAAAGCCTCAGGGTCGATAATAGCTTCAACTTCCTTAACAACTGGAATGTTACTAGCTGCAATGAAATGGTTACACTAAGTATCCCTTTTATTGCCATAACCTACAATTTTCAATTCAGGCATTTCACTTTGACACCATTTGCTAATTGCTATGTTGGCAATGGCAGTTTATCAAACTCATCCAACATGTTTAAACTATAAATTTGCACACCAATTTCAACTCACCAGTTTACTTGTAAGGCTATCTCAATTAACAAAGTAGGTTCAAATTAACGTTACTGTTTAGATTCAGCATCAATGTTCTTAATATGTAACCTTTCCCTTTCTTTTTTCACACTAGTCAACGCATACGCCATTTGAAAACCCGATCAACAAACTAGACTTTTATCTCTAAATAAAAACTAAAAATTGCTACAATCACAACAACAAAAATCTCAAATTCAGAACGTTACCGTAAATAATGGTGATGCAATTGAGCAAAATGATGCTCCTCACTTTCTTCGATGCAAAGAATATCCTCCGCCACAATGCTCGCTTTCCAAACACCGGTTTGAAACTCAACCTTCTACCGTCAAATCCGCTCCTGTTCAATGGAGAATCGAACGACTTAACATTTTCCGGATCAGCGTCAACGACTACCACTTCTACTGATTTCCCTCTCAATCTGTTTCTCCCATTACTGGAGCCGTTATTGACAGAAGAGCAGCATGAAGAGGATGATTCGAAATTCGGAGACCAAGGGATAGCAAGGTGGCGGTTATTGCAATAGATTGGGAAAATCGTGGAAGATTGAAGAGAAGTTGGTGCGGCGGAGCTGAACGGCCGCTGGTGCCATGGCGACGGCGTAGCCATTGGTTGGGGGAGCTATCAGCATAGGACAGTTGTGAGTAAGATTTCATTTACCACGGATTCTCTACAGTGCCCTACACTACGGTAGTAGCAATTAAAAATTAAGAAAAACGAACCACCTACTTTTTAACCTTACCTATCCTCAACGTGTTGACTTTGTGGAATTGTTTGACTCTACGAATTTCATATCAAATTAATCCCGCAATCAAATACTAGTATTACAAAAACTCCCTACTATTTCAAACGTTTATCATAAAATGTATACATGCATTTCACCATAAAGTATTACAAAAACGCTACAACGTTTACTTCTGATAAATCCCTTCAGTCTCAACACTTTATTCTAAAATGTATACATGTATTTTAGACGACTCACGATTCACAACAACGCCAAAAAAATATAAATTTAAACAACTGAATTGACACATGAATAATATTTGACTAAATTAAAGTACAAGTGCTAAAAAAATAATCTCTCCATTAATAGAGACACTTCTTTAATGTGTTAAATGAATGGTGAAAAAAGTAAGAGAGATGAAAAAAAATAAAGTAAAAGAGAGAATTATTTTTTGCTAAAATTAAAAATGACTTAATTAACTAACTTCCCAAAATAAAAAAAAGTGACTCTATTAACATGGAACATAGGGAGTATTGTCTAATTGGGAATCCAATTAGCCCATTTAGGTTGGCGGGTTAAATATGCTACGTCGACTTATAGTAAAATTCTACTTAAGGTTTTAATTTTTTTTGGGCTGTATTCCAATTTTTTTTTCTTTCAATTCGATTGCGCCGTATCTTGTTTAAGACAAACACTTTGTCATTCTTTGTTGTCTTCACATTGTTGTCCACACTAATGGTGATCGGTGCTGCTCCAGTCCCGAAAATCACTGCGCCCCCCTTCCCAATCCCCGCTCTATCTCACTCTCTTTCACATGTCATTAAACAAAAGTAAGAAGAGTATGATTGAATTGGTCAAACGCAAAGTGGTAATGCCTGAGGCTAAAGATCTCGTATTCGAGATCACTGTTGCACGAGGTCTCAAATTTAAGATCATTGTGGCAGGATCTTTAAATTTGAGCATTAAAAAAATATATGAAGTGAGTCAAAAATAAGGAGCTAATGTGGGGACGAAGAATGTAAGAAGGGGCAGAGTGCAAGGGCATAATAGGTATTTTCTTTATCTTTTTCATTTTATTAAAAAAGAGACATGTACTATATATATACATTTCAAAACTCGTGTTTCTTGAGATGGCAAATATATTTAAGTTGATATAAAAGATAGTACTCGTATGATGCAAATTAACCAACCACCAACCATGTTTAGTGCTAATATGAAATGGGTAGGTGTTGGTGCTTGAGCTTCATCTCTCATTAATTGCAACTTCATCATGATCACTCATTTGTGTTGTGCGTCATTCTCCCTTCATACTTGCATAACCAAATCATATACGATCAACAGCTTTCAAGTTTCAACATTAAAATTTACTATTATAATACACCATATTCATTTTTTAGCTAGCCAAACATTCATATATTTGTTTACAATTTTCGAGCTTCAACACAGAATCTTTGCCTTGAAACCATCGCTTATGGACTATGGTCTTATGGATTTGGTAGAACTAAGAAGCTTCCAATTTCAAGGAAGTTGTAATTTCAATACTCCTACTTCTTTTTAAGATCCCACCTACAGATAATCAACACTCCTTTTAGAAAAGGTGAAGGCACACCAAATAATCTGAAATGGAGTACTAGTTGATTGTGTTCTTCCTTATTTTTTAACAGTAACTAATAATTAATTAAAACTTCATTTATGTTATCAATCTTTTATTATTTTTAACAAAATAAATAAATAATCAGATTGAACAAATAATTTGTTCATGATCATGGAACTGATTTTTATCGAATTCTGAGCGGTAACGTGTGGAACTTAAATGGCCTTTTAATGCCTGCATAGCTGGATTGCTCTAAACGAGTTTGAATAAAATAGGACAAATAAATGAATGTGTAATTAATTGATGTTCGGTTGCAGAATTTTTAAATCTCGTGGATGCGTGAGTGAGAGACATTGAAGCATTTAAGTCAACAAAAATATATTGGGACTTCTAGGAATAATCAATCCTCTATAATTCAATGTTTCTATTACATTATCTTGCAAATTCACCCTCAATTTTCTTTCAAATTCTTCTATTCGTAATGTGGGATTGTGGCTGATCATGTGCTGTATAATAAACTAGCATACAACTTAAAAGGGGCTAAGTCCTAATGAATTGAATTTTTTAATATTTTTCTATTAACTGTTTTAAAAATTTATCCAAAGTATAAATTATTATACAAAAGCCCCTATTAATAATTTAAATTACTTAAAATATACTTGTAGAGAAAATTTTGAAAATATAGCCCCTACTAATATCATTTTCTGTGGCCACCATTATAAATACGTATACAGTACACAAAACCACATTCTTATTACTTATTGCACTAGATCTTTATATAATAAATTTGTTTTAATAATTTCTCATACTTTAATTGATACAATTAGGTCCTTTTTTAAACATAATCAAATACCATATCCAACCATACATCAAATTTCATTTTTGGTGTAGAAATTAACTCCTCTTGCAAACTCAAACCCATTTCAAATATAGATGTGTACTACATCCACTGCAAAAGTAAAATTAATTTTTGATATTACATGCACTCAAAAATTGTTAGTTTATAAGTTGCCAAATTCTCCATGTCTGTCAATTTTTTTAAGAAAATTTTTATAGGTTGTTAGTTTGATTAAGATTAACATCTTCCGGAATTCTGGTAAACATGACCATAAAAATATTTATGCGAACCGGTGATGTCTTACTAGATAACGGATTAGTTGTATCAATTAAATTAGGCGATCCAATAAGATTGGTCATTAAGATGAGTACTAATTAAAACAAATTTTTCAAAAATATATATACAGGGACCTATGTGTGTATGTATTTTGGCAGAATTTAGAAGCTTGATCTTTCCTAGAGAAATTATTGATTCCAAATGTAATCAGTAGACAATAATGAGGTATACGCAGATTTACAGAGAGCGTGTGCAGGTAACACTGTCGCACCTAATAGTTAATGTATAATCAGTAGTTAGCCTTAGCCCCCTAAAAGTTTCACAGATACCTTAATTTCCTAGCTTTTCTTGTCTCTTGATGACATGAAATCAACATTTCCTTAGATGCTACGCTTTATATATCTATGCACACACAAATTTTTAAAAAATTATCAAACCTATAGTTGAAATTTATAGTGTATAGATCGATCGGTTCTTCCGCGAGAATTTTAAGCAGCAGAAGCAAAACAATAGAATACTAAAAAAGTTGAGTAGATGAAGAGGAGTAATTGCAGCAATTAATATAGCAGCACAAATGTTAAAAATAATAAATAAAATAAAAACTCCAAAAGGAAGAAAACATCAAATGCAGGTAGGCTTGTAGGCTTGTTTCTTCCTCCTTTTTTTTTCGTCAGACCTCATTTAACAATCGCTGAGAAAGCTAAAAAAGGAGGTTGCTATAATTAAGTCTAATTCAGAAGGAAGAAAAGAACAAAAAGAGAAATGGCAGAAATAAATCTCCCCTCTTCTTCTTTTTTTTTTTTCCAAAAAAATAAATAAAAATCTCTAGCTAGAAGTTAACTAACCACAGTAGATAGAGCTTAGTTGTGGAGAGGATTAGGCCCTGTGTGTATTAGTCTCTTGTCTTCTTCATACAGTGGCTGTGGACCTCTTGCATGGTGGTGTGAAGGGCCATGAAACCGCGCTTTTCTCGCCGGAGACCACCGTGAGCGGCTGATCCCGGCTTCCGCCGACGATGATACGCAAAGTTGTGAGAGTATCAAGAGGAAGAAGCTTATTGAAAATACTACAATTCTTGCTCTACAATGGATCCTCCTAATTTCAGCTGACATTTTGTATAGATGTGGAATGAGAAGGTGAGGTGAGAAGAGAAGAGACAGAATGGGATATTCTAATAAACCCTATGCATAAATTAAAAGGAGAGAGAGAGGTGATGACTCCTTATCTTATGGGTTTAGTAACATGATCTTGACCCTTGAATCCTGGAACCTTCTTATGCACATCTTGGATTCTTGTTTAGTAATAATAGTTTGGGGTTTATGGTAGTAAAGTAGAGAAAGAATTAATGGGTTTGGTTTGGAAGTTTGGATGTGGAATGGTGGTGGTATTGTGGAAATATGTGTTAACGTGGACTCTTGTTTTGTGGTTGGTTGGAGAAACTTAGACGCTCCAGTATTAATAGCCGCTGTCTGCGGATCATATATGTTTAAATTAATTATATTTATATTTTTCTCAAATTTATCAAAATGTATTAATTTACTATAGTATGTATGTATAGTTGGCTTTGTGTGATGTGATTTTTTAAGTTCGTAATTACTACTAATTATAGAGAGAATTTATTTTCAATTCTTCCATATGTTCACCACATCCCACCGGCCGTGTGTGTATTTTAGCTTTCTGTCCATATCGACTTTTAAGTTGACTTTCAATCTAAACCCTTATGATGCAATGTAATTCATTAATGCTGATCTTTCTCTCAAATTTTCAACTATGCAGTCAAAGAGTTTGAACTGAGACAACGTTACTGTTGCAATTTGATAATCTTTGAATTAAACTATGTGCCAAAAAATATTGTTTGTTAGTTTGACCGAATTAAAGCGTATATTTAATAATGCGGGACATAGATAGGTAATTACACATTGGCGGGCCTTGATACTTGGTAGGCCCAAAAATGTCATTTATGTATCGACTAGGTCCTTTGACTTTCTTTGGTCAACAAATTGATCTCTTTTATATAGACTATAGTTGTATTTTAAATGTACACGAACGTCACGTTTGTGCTATGCATATATTAATATATTTTACGTTTGTGCTATGCATATATTAATATATTTTACGTTTGTGCTATGCATATATTAATATATTTTAAAAATATTAATTTTAAATTTTAAATTAATTAAATAAAATTAGAATTAATATTAACAATGAACAATATGAGTAATAATTTTAATTAGATGAAAATCAAAAGGCTATACAAATCAACGATGAAGCATAATAAATTCAAAATAAATTACATAATATAATATTTAAATATTAAATCAGGAATCAGTACTATACAATCTGATGTGTAACTCAAATGTCTCTACTGTAGTCTATATGTTGTATAATACTTATTTTATTTAAAGATCCAATCTTAAATGTCTCTTTTGTTGTCTATTAAGTTAGTTTTTTTTTACCTGATCCTTACTAGAAGATTATCTACATTATGCGACAATTCATCAAGATCAGCCAGAAAACAGCCGTTAAGAATTGCCTGAACAAAAGAAGTCACGTTATAAACTTCACAGTAACATAACTTACATCAAATAATTATTAAAAAGTAATAAAGATTCACATTAGAAGATATCTCTAGGTAAAAAGGAGATGACATATGACAGTTACACAATCAATAATATGAAGATCACATGTAGTGTAACAGCCCGACATTTCTAGGGTATAATAAATACGACGACTGTTAACTAGGCGAACTTAAGGCGACAAGAATGTAGACTAGGGTTTCATTTAAAGAGATTTGACCAAGTGTTTAATGAAGATCAAGGCAATAAGTCAACGGCTTTAAATACGAAAAACAAGATTTGATAGCTAACATAGGCTGAGCTCAAAAGTCAAAGGTTTAATGTAGCTCCAACAAAACGCAATAATTCACCATATTCTAATTCGAAGAACTAAGTTCAAACTAACCAAAGGTAATAAGTTTCAAAATATTCAGCGGAAGCATTCCAAGAGAAAGCGAAACCATGTATGAGGACACGACTACACTCAAAATCCCAACCATCCATTTTATTCGAATCAACCATCTCAACACCACCGACCGCCCATCGCCGCTCAACCTGCACATTGGGAAAACACATGCAGGGCTGAGTATTTTAAACATACTCAGTGGACTCATGCCAAAACATTTTATAGTTACGCCACCCTTACCATAGTGAACTCGAGGTTTTGCATTTATTTAAAGAACAGCATCGAGTATCACAAAATATATATCATGGACTGGCCAGTCAAATAATACCTCCCATTTTCTCATCAATCAACAATTCATATGGTGCAACGAAGTGTGGCCACACTTTCGCCCACGAGACTGGCCGACTAGCAAGGACGGCTCCCGATCTCCAGTGTACACTAGCCTGATAGGGTTTGCGATCCTACTTAGACCCGAATTCGTTTATATAGCCCTATAGCCTAATGGAGCGCACTCACAAACTAGGCATCAGACACACACAATATCCAAAATAATTATAGGCATGGCATAACAGTTTAATCCACCCTTATTGCTCCACTTTCATATATTTGCAACATAAGAGAGAGTTTAGAATAAAGCCCACTTCGATTTCCTTCGAGTTCAAAAACGCACTTCTTCTTGTTATCACACCGGGAACGCGAACTATCACCTTTAGTTCATATATTTCAAATAAGTCTCAATCATGGATCAAAATCATGCATGTTCTCACGTTTCCCTTTCCCATCGATTATTTTCAATATCACCATTCAAAATCAAAGTACGATTATCATATCGTTTTTATTCACACAACAACTCTAGATTTAACATCAAATCGTGTCACGCATGAGTGTCTTCCACACACAACACACGCACACACACACCACACATGTGCACGCCACACATACACATGCATCCAAATTCACCGATTAATTTCCCCTTCACTCGTTCTAAATGCATGTGGACTCAAGAACACCGATTGATCGGTAGAAGAAGAGAAGATCAAAAAATAAAAATACCTTTTCAATAGAACAATCGGTAGAAAACAAATAGGATCTTGATTCTTCAACGAATTCTCGAATTTCAGCTTCAATTCTTCTCCAAAAGATGTAGAATTAATGGAGAAAGTAGAAGAAAAATTTGAGAGAGGGTGGGGAGAGAGATCGGCGAGAGTGAGGGAGAGAGGGGCGGTTTTTGTGTGTTGCTAGGGTTTAGGTCTTCTCTCTTATTTATAGAGTGCAAGATATATTCCAATAATTAAATAAATCAAGATTTGGAGAAGATTTGGTGGAAGAAGTGGCGTTAAAATGGTTGAGGAAAAAGGGGATTTCGAATTTTAGGCTATTTAATTAGCATATGATTTAATTTGAATATTTCACGGAGTAGAATAAAATATCACGGATCAAGAAAATAATAATAGTCTCCCCAAAAATATGGTAGTATGCGTGAATTTCAAATTCCTACTCCAAGGAATTAATTAAAATCCTAATTTAAATAGGATATGGCAAGATCTTCTTAGATTTGGCAAGATATGCTAGGATATTTGAATTTATTTATGGAAGAGAATAAACAAGGGATCAAATAATATAACAATAAAAACCCTTCTCCCATGAGGTAGGAGATTTCGAAAATCACCCTTGAGATAATATAGGGTTTCGAAAATTTCATCATTAAATAAGGAATATTTGGACTTTGGATTTAATTTGGATAATTATCCCAAGCAATAATTAAATCCAAGAAAAATAGGATTTCTTTCCAATAAATAGGAGGGGTCGAAAATTCCACATACTTAAATAATGCTCCTATTTAATTCTCACTCATCCCTTAGGAAAATAATTCACCACAATATTATTTTCCCCACATCAAAATATCCACATATTCGAATTTCCACCTCCACTTCACATTTTCCAACGACTTTGACCATTCCACGACCACGTCATATTTTCCACCATGTTGACTATTCAATAGCCACGTCACATATTCAACAAGTTTGACTATTCAACTCAAACTCAATTCCAAAACGCAATTAGGTCACAAAGAATATTGCAATTAATCACTCATCATTTAATCCACATATATCATAGCATTAAAAGCATTTAATGCAAAAATTTTCACGTCTCAAAAATTAGGGTTCGAAAAAGCGGGATGTTACATGTAGCTATATGCAAGGAAAGTTGGAATTGATCCTTGAATGATCTGATTAGATAAACCAGTTGATATAAAACAACACTAATCAAGAAAACTATAAATTCGTACCATACCTATTGATCTTCCACTAGCAACCATAAGTTCATCTCGAACAACTATTATAATTGTAGAAAATTATCAATAAGCATGAATTGAACGCACCATCTCAATAAAACAGAATAACAGTCAATAAAACAACACCCACATTATTGAATTTAATCACTGACTCAGATAAAAATCTACAGAAAAAAAACATAGGAGTAATACATACAACGCATAACCTCTAATATTTACAGCAATTCGCAACACCAATTCAAGACTATTAGCAGAACTAAAGCAATGAGAGATAATAATCGAATTAGTATCATTTTTCGCTAATACCCTAAATTCCTTGATGTGCGAGTATGTAATATTGGATTGAAGAATACGAAAGAGGCAACGGTTAAAATAGAATGTTGAAACTAAAAATTAAAAAGGTTACATATTTATAATACGTGGAATAAATCAAATCAAATTAAATTAAAACCTCCCACTTCTCCACTTAATCCCACATTTTTAGGCCTTTAATTATATATTTAATATAATTTTTTAAATTAATCCCACATTTTTAGGCCTTTAATATATATTTAATAGTATAATTTTTTAAATTAAATGGCAATTTTGTAACTTACCCAAAACTCCGGTTTTATATATTGAGTATAGATTTCAGGCGGTTCAAATTTTCAAATATGATACTGTACTGATTACTATAGTCCAGGTGTATTTTGGGCCCAATAGATAAGGCCCATTAATGATTTGTTACATGAAATTAGTTTAGGCCTATAAAATAAATTCATATTCTAATCCATTCAATTTAGTGATATTACGTAGTAGTACATCTTTATCAGGCACTCCGAATCAAATCCAGAAAAATAAAATAAAAGAAAAGAATGAGACAAAATTTTCTGAAATAGGTGTATGAGTATATATGACCAAGAGAATATGCGACGCATTACGCATTTTAAAAGAAGATTCCTTATTTCAAATTCGCATATTTTCCTCAATTTATTGCCTCAATCCATTTTTGCGTTCCACCACTTACCAAATTCGTCCCTGCGCATTGCCATTATCCAGGTATATTTTGGGCTCTCTTTCTCTGGAAATATCATTATTAAGGAAAGTTACATTTTATAATCTTTAAACAATAGTAATAAGCCTTTTTTTAATTTTCCATGTTATGTATATAAATTTTATTTACGAGTTTGTTGTGCTGTCGCATTTCGAGGGATATCGCCTTAATTTTTATTCTCTTAGTATACTTATTTGCGATCATCGAGCTCTCACTATGATTTCAAATAGTTTTAATTGTTTGAGTTATTAAAGTATCCCATGGGGTTTTTTTATAATTGTGGGCTTGCTTATTTCGTTCCATCTCCAAAATTGAACGAGAATTCTAAATGAGTGATGATGTGAATTCGCCTGGCCCACGTGGAAAATTATTCTGAAAGACTAATTAAAAAGATTAATGTATTTGTGTTCACCTGAAGATTAAAAAAAATTAATGTTTATATGTTGTACTGTTGTACAGCAAATTGGCATGTTCTTTTCTCTGCTTAAAAAGATGATTGTTTTTGCCTCTGTCTTGTTGGGAATAGTCGTTGCACCTCTACTTGAGAATTAGTGCAATGAATCTTGTGGTGAGACCAAAATGATACAGTATAAGAAATAGGATTAATGGTGTAGCACTTTCATTTTTCATTTCTTCACCTCTTTCCAATGATACTCATTTTTCATGAACAAATATTCCCTTAATATGCTATTACAATAACTGTTTATTAATTAAATGTATTTTATACTATGTATTTGATATACTATACTCCCTCCGTCCACGAAAATTTGTCCCAGTTTTCCATTTCCGTCCGTCCACCAAAATTTGTCTCATTTCACTTTTACCATTTTTGGTAGTGGACCCCATATTCCACTAACTCATTAGTCATTCCTACTCACATTTTATTATAAAACTAATACTTTAAAAGTAGGACCCACAATCCACTAACCTTTTCAACTCACTTTCCATTACATTTCTTAAAACCCGTGCCCAGTCAAACCGGGACGAATTTTCGTAGACGGAGGGAGTAATATATAACATGACTGCTTATTTGTCCTCATCAGACCAGATTTATGCTATATTGTCCAAGAAAAATTTAAGCTTTAATCAGTTACCTTCCATTATAGTGTCCTCAATAAGTATTAAGTATTCAGGATTGTTGATATAATATTAATGGAAGTTGTGAAATATTCTCAGATTCATTAGCTGCTCAAGACTGATTCCCTAAAAAAATGAGTCCTGAGAAGTCTAATAAAGCCTTGGATGGAATACATGGAATGCAATTGGTTTCTCACTCACCAGTTTCATTCCAAGAAATAAGCAAACAAAATGATTTAGCTTGTGGAGTCTCTAATACCGGCACCAACCACCAACGGCCTATCGTCCAGTAAGTGAAGAGATTCAAGGTGCCTAAAGTTTTAATCTTTCAACCAAAATGTTGTCAAGGTTAGGTACTGAGAGTTTTGTGTTTGGCCTAATGGTAATAATGATGTTGTAAATTAGGAAAGTTTCTGCTTATTTGAGGCCCATCCGTTGTTGTACACATACTGGTATTGCAAACCAACTAGCTATCTTAACATTGGTTTTTATTTATTATTGGAATATTGAATCTATTTATATGTCCAGGTGATCTAAACATTGCTGAAACTGTGGCTAATGTGCTTACTTCACTTCCTTTTATTGCCATTGGACTCCAAGCCCCAAGGTGATTTTGATACATAACTCGATAAGTTGCGTATTTGCCTTGTCGTATTCGTATCTTATTCTGTATCTCCTGTAGGAAGAATGTCAATTGTAAAATATATGCAAATTCATTGGTTGGAGTAGGACTTGCATCGAGTTTGTATCATGCTTCGAGAGGGAGATTGAGGAAGTATCTCAGATGGGCTGACTACACTATGATCGCAACAGCTACCGTGGTATATAACTCTTTAAATTAAGCTACAAGTTTCTGTTATTACATTGAAATTGGTTAAGTTTGTAGGAAGATTTATTATTGCCAACTTTGGTATCTATTGGTTCACTTTGGAATTCTTTGACAGTGCCTATCAAGAGCACTTAGGAACGAGAACCCGAAGTTGTTGATGACAGCATCAGCTTTGTTTCTGCCTATACAACCCCTCATGGTATCAGCAGTCCACACAGGAATTATGGAGGTGTTTATTCCATATCGAATCACACGATCTCACACTTGCATCTTGAATTTAATTGGCCTTAGCTTTGAGATCATTATATATGTAGCATAATCAATGTATATGTATGATCAGGTTGCATTTGCTAAGAGAGCATTTAAGGATCCAGAATTGAGGATGTATCATAATGTGCATAAGATGTCGTCGTTACTAGGCGGGGCGTTTTTCATGGCTGATGACTTGCTCCCCCAAACTCCATTCCTGCATGCTGCTTGGCACCTTGCTGCTGCTGTTGGAGTCACCACTTGCAACAAGCTCTTAGACTGATATAATTATATAAACACAACCTTCATTCATTTTGCTTATCATTTATCAAGGGATGTGCTGCATTGTACTATAATTATATAATATTAATCTCAGTGTCTCTTTTTTAGTCTTGCTAATGCACCTAGTTACATGCATGAGAATATTGTGTATATGTTGCAGCTCCTTTGCTGCCGTAATATTAATTGATTTTTCATTCTGAATTCTCTGATCAGTTATGAATAGTATTATTAGGTGAATACTAACTAGCTACTATACCAGAACAGTTGGAATTTGATTGAGCAAATAATTCTTCAATCACTCCTAACACAGTACTCCATAATGTACTAGCTACAGTAGTAGACACAATTAACAGAAATAGTAAATGTTTCTTAATACTAATTGTGGGTATTGTATACACGTGGGTGTCAAATGAGACACAAGATTGAAAATAGAGTGAATCAACGCAATTAAGCAAGACACATACTATGATAATGATATATTCTTCAGTAATAATAATGCCAATATGTATAAATGCTAACAACCTGATCAGGACTAATTCACATTGATTACATCTTTAAATGTTTAACTGCTAATATAGGGCGAGATGGTCTACTAATTACTTAGTACTCCTAGTATTGCTTGCATGCACGACCGATTGAGATAATCCAGCTGCAATTATTTTTTATTACTAGTACAAATTAATGTACTACTATGTCACAAATAAACTAGCTAGTAGTACTCATTATTACATAATAATAATAACTGTCATCAATAATCTGTTATCGATAAGGAGTTTTCGCAGGCATAGATTTCGGTGTGATTGGTACACCGATAATGGCAAGAATAATTAGGGGACGAATGCATATAAATATTCAAAAAGTAAATTATTCTAATAGAATTTCTTTAAAACTAACCCTATAAGATGTATTTATATTTTTCAACTATAAATTGTTAGTATTAATTATTGGATGGTTTGCACAGTAATATTCTTTAAAGCACCACACCATATATAACTAACAAATTCTATATTTATTAAAAAATGACATTAATTACTAATATAGCTACCTATATAGAGTCGTCATTAGTATTTGAGCCACATTCATTAGTAGCTGAGCCGCCGGCTGGTCCCGAAAGATACATCATAAATAAACTTTTGCGATTACTACTATTTTTTTTAAAATTTTTATTCGGATAATGAGACACATATGAATGTCAAATAAAAACATATGGGGTTAAATATCACTTATTGGTTCAACAATATACGCAGTTTTAGAGATGAGATTGGACCACAGACATAAACATAATTTTAAGATTGTTTTATGTTCCCTAATATGTATATTTATATATTTTTGCTATAACAAAATTAATCTTTCATAGTGATATGAGTTTAGTGGTACCAAGAGAGTTGTTATACTACAACAATACATGCATCTATTTAAATAAAAGTAAATTTAATTGCATTTATAATAATTTATTAGAATTATACTCTCGTCAAATGTATGACAATCTTTATTTTTGTGCAAGCATAATAACTATCCATTACAAAATGCTACAAGATCTTGTGTAATATTGAAATTTAAAAGTCTCACAATCCTTTCAATATCACGTCACAACTAAAATAATTTGCAGCAGTGTACAAAACATGCATGGTAGCTAGAAATAATAGGCAACGAGACGTTAAAATAATGCAAATATATAGTTAAGTAGTTGCAGAGAGACGAAAAAATTTAATAATGTGAATACATATGTTGATATATGTGGGTGTGCATGCACGAAAGCATAAATGTAGAACAGGTTTAGTAGTATAAGTGAGAGGGCGCCATAACTGAATTGGATCAATAATTCAACAAAATGTTACACTAGTACGCAGGAATGAGTTCAATTAAATTAAAGGAGTTGGAGGTATTGAATTGAAGAGACAAAAGATAATTAAATTGTGGCAGGTATGGGAAATTAGTTGAGCATTAATCAAACATTTATATATAGAGAGAGAGAGGGATAGAGAAAGACAAGATGGAATGTGAAGAAATGTGAAAAAAGGAGAAGCAAGACATTGAAGTCCCAATGACACAGTCCTCATAATCTCATCATTGTCACGTCGCTTTTAAGTATCCATCTCCCAAAAAAACCTCCCAGAATTTCACGCCTCCCTTTTTTCTCTAAATCAAATTTCACCATAGTGTTAGTATGGTCAACCTACCTATTGTTGTTTGTTGTTTGTTACTCCATTTTCTCTCTCATTAATCTGCAAACCTCTCCCTTTGTTTCCTCGTCAAGTCTCCATCTCTGACCCTCCCAAACCCTATTTGTCTACATTTCTCTTCAGATTACACAATTCCAATTCCAATTCCAATTCTACTATTTATACACACATATGCACTTTGCTTCGCTGCATAACTAAATAGCAATACTAATGTGGACGATTGCGATGGATAGTAATAGCAGCAAGAAGCTCCGCCCTCTGATGCCGCGCCCAATCTATTCATCTTCTTCCTCCTCCTCCTGCTGCTGCCTACCAAACCCTAATATCTGGAGCAATTCCTTAAGTAAGTAATAAACCACTCAATTGCTTCATTTTTTTTAAATTTAATAATCTCAAATTCACCATGTTGCTGCAGCTGATCATCATCATCACAAGAGAGAGATGCCGCTGGTGAGCACGAGGTGGAACCCTACGCCGGAGCAACTGCAGGCGCTTGAGGAAATGTACAGACGCGGAATCCGAACTCCTTCGGCGGAGCAGATTCAGCAGATCGCAGCCAAACTCCGGCGGTTTGGAAAAATCGAAGGCAAAAACGTTTTCTACTGGTTTCAAAACCACAAGGCGAGAGAGCGACAGAAGAAACGTCGTCAGCTTGAGCTCCATCTGGCCGCCAAAAAACCCCCACCTGGTAACTAATCCACTACAAATAAAACACTGTTTACCCAGCAATTATAATTATAATCATACATGCAAATATGATGACAATAACTAGTTTAATTAAGATATAATTAAAGAAATTTATGCAGGAGTGAGCAGGAGATATATGGAAATTGAGCAACACGGGAAGGTCCCTATAGGCTCAAATTCAGAGGTAAGTACACAGTACTATTATAAATTATATAAATACATACATTTAATAGTACAGACTACGCAGTCACTGCAGCTATAGCAATAAGATTTTTTCTTTTTAACTTAGCTACTTAATTAATATTGATATAATAGTATAAGTGCTCGAAGCCCAAGAAGGAGGGGAGGATAGGTCACAAGACATAAGCTAGCAGAGGCAAAATTATGGGGCAATAATATGTATGTAGGTCAAAAATATTGAATTTGGGCAGGGAAAAGCATTGTATATTATGGAAAAAAGAATGAAAGTAAAAGCTGCAGTGTATACTTTCTGTTGAGGGTGTTGCCCCCAAAAAGTTGAAGAATTCCTCGATTTAGGTGCAAAATTCACTCAGCTTTTCATTAATGTACAAATTTCCAGGATTCTGCATCAATGCATGGCGCAGTGATTGCTGCTGACAGTGGAAAAGATGGATGGAAGAAGCACAAAGAATTGGAATTGAATTGGCAACTGGATTTGGATTTGGATTTGGATTTGGACTTGTCTAACATTTCTTCATCTTCTTCTACTGGACAAGAGAACACCAAACCCTACTATCCCTATCACCACCAAACTACTACTACTACACTTCACCTCTTTCCCAGCCCACAACAAGAAACCAGTACCCTTCTTCACCTTCCTCATACTTTTACCAAGCCTTCTAACTTCATCGAGTTTCTTCCTATTAAAAACTAATTCACTCTCATGCACCTGCTGCAACTCTCTCTTCTCTTCTAGTGCGTGTTATATATGTAACATTAATTCTACTCATTTCTAGATTACCTACCAATATGTACCATCTTAATTAGCTTTCATTTACTTACCACCTACTATACTTTGTGTTTGTGCCTATCTAGCTACCTATCCATCCATCTGCATCATGTATACATATGTTTTGTTTGATGGATTAGACATAATAATTATGTCTTTGTGAATACTGGAGTAGTATTTTCTTGAAAGATTCAGTATGGTACTTAATATTGCATGGTGCCACACATGATTAATCTCAGACCAATTCAATCTCGATTCTCTATCAATTTAATCTCGACTCATCAAATTAACACCATCATACCAACTTTGTTTAAGTGATATAGCCTTACAAAACAAAACAAAACATAGTATAATTCTTTGAGAAAAAGGAAAAGTGGACATGAATGTTGTAGCAGCATGACACTTGTCCGTTTTCTTGCAATGCTGCTTTCGTTTTTCTTTAATATCATGCCCCCCTTGAGTACAGCAGTATGTTTATATTTTGGGTCACTGTATTTTTCTTTTTGTGTATTTTCCACTGTTTGTGCATTTTAGGAATGAATAGCATGCCCAAAATGATCTGATAAAGTCTCCAATGAATGAGACAGAAACATATAAAACAATTCAGAAGGTGGATAAATTTAGAGCGCGAAGGATTTTAACTGGATAAAGTAAGATTAAGTCAGCACTATTGCTATTATTATTAAAAGTTAAGCAATTCAGCCTTTTAATAAACTTCAGGAAGCATACAGGGGCTCAGCTTCTACCTTTCTTCTTATCCTGAAATTAACAACAAGAGTGATGGCAAATCAGAAGAGGAAGTTATCAACCTTATAGAATGAAATCTCATCATTGATCAATCGAGACTCACCAATTGTCATCGACCCATTTACATCCATCAGTATCCACCACATGGAGGCTGTATGCGTGTCGAGATGTTGAAGACTTGTTCTCGAAACTGCAGAACAGGCACAAAGATGAGCAATATATATTGAGCAAGCTAATGATAAATAACATTATGCGTTGTAGGCAGCCAATGGACCTCTGATGAATAAGATCCCCATGAATGACTACCAAGGCGCCAGCCTTTACTTCAATCGAAACAAAATCTTTCTGGTCATACGATGGAGAAGGTTTATCGAAGTGAACACCTGTCTCATCCCTAATGAATCTTCTTACGAGGCCAGCTGAGACGAAAAAACAAGATAATTTTGGTTATTTTGAACAATGTAACGGAGAATTAAGCAAAACAAGATTTTACCTTTATGAGAGCCAGGAATGGCCCAGAGGCAACCATTTGTGACTGTTGCATCCTCTAGAGCGAGCCACAGCCCGGTGCAAGTCGGTGGTTTGGTGTATAGAAACGAATTGTCCTGATGTGGCACTACTTCACCACCAATTCCAGGTTGCTGGGAGCACACAATTCATGTAGATAGGCATAAATATGTAAATGCACTTGGAATTGAGATGTCCCATACGATGAGATTCATAAATATAACAAGAAAAAACAAACCTTGAAAATGTACATGGACTGAATGACTATTGGCCTTTTGTAACCTAAAGAGCTCAACAAACCCGTTGCTTTTTCTGAAGTTGAGAAGCTCTTGAATGTAGGATCAAGTTCATGCAATGCTGCAAGGAAAAAGGTACTCGGGTAAATGGGAACCTAAATAATACTCATAAGAGATTAAACCAAAAACTCAAACTGTAGACTATTAAAATCTGTTACAACGACAGAGCAAGACATAAGAATAATGATCAGAATGGTAGCATACCATGCCCAACTTTATTTATCGATAATTGCTTCGGTTGCTTCAAACTCCCATCATCACCAAATGCTTTTTCTGTGAAAACAAACAGAACAACACATAATCAAGCATGAACCACAGCTACAAGATCTTAATCAACCAACGGGTAATGCTCCACATCTCCAATCAAGCGTAGAATGGTATGCCTAGACCTAGTTGAAACGCACGGGCCAGGGATTAGACTAAGCTTCTTGTTTCAAATATTCGTGTATCGTGGCCACCCGATGTGGACCCCAATATATTAGGTATCAAGCTGAAAAAGATAAATACAGTGCCCTGAACAGAGTAACTTAAATTTGATGATTAACTCAGTAACAACTAACATAACATCTTATAGAGCAATCATTGTGCATTGGAATACATCATATAATGTATAGGTTGAGCACAAATAGTCATAGAATTAAAACAGATTAGAAAAATTGCCACATGTAACAATAAATCAAAAACTTGTGACTAAACCTCCCAACACCAAACAAAATTAAGAATCTGAAAAGGATAAACATCATACCTTCAAAGAAAAAGGAAATCTTCTCAGCACTTTCGAAGAAGTAATCATCGGTTGTCTGTTGCTGAGAAGAACAGTTGATCAAAATTAAAGAGGAAAAATTGGAAGAAGACGAATAGAGCAAAATTAAATCTTTACTTGGTTGGTGGTGGAGAAGATGGAAGCTTTGCTGGAAAAGTCAAATTCTTCAAGCAATTGCTCCATTCTTGACCTAAGGGATCTAATCTCATCGGCGCTGGAAAAAGAGTCCAAAACCAAATAACCTTGAGAGTTGAAGAACTCCAGCTGGTCAGGATTCAGGTTTCCGGCGATTCCCATAGCTGATTATGTTCAAGCGTCGATTGTTACTGAATTCGTTTTTCTTCGAAGGAGAGCTGCAAATATCGTGATTTCGACCCCTGTTGCTTATCAAAGAGGAGAGCCCTATTCCTTCAATCCGCCGTCATATCCTTCTTGTTTTTCCTTTTTCTATTTGTTTTTTCAGGTTCTTCATTTATTTTGTTTTCACGTTACTCCCTCCGTCCCAGATAATTTGGGACATTTTGATCCGACACGGGCTTTAAGAAATCTAAATAAAAGTGAGTTAGAAAAAGTTGGTGAGACGTGGATCCTACTTTTAAAGTATTAATTTTATAATAAAATGTGAGAAAGAATGAGTTAGTGGAATATGGAGTCCAATACCAAAAATGATAAAAGTGAAGTGGGGCAAATTATGTGAGATGGCCCAAAATGAAATACTGGGTTGAATTATCTGGGATGGAAGGAGTATTTAACAATAATTATTATCAATCTCACTTAAAACATTTTTTTTACCCCTTCTTTCTTAATATTTATTTTTCTAGATCTAAAATATATTTAGTTTACGTAGAAAGCTCCCTCTTGCCTATAAGAATATATATTTTGAATTTGACACGTGTTTTAATATACAATTGGTAAAGTAAGAAAGAGGTTGAGAGAAAAAATTATTAAATTATTATTAGTAAAAAAAGTCCTATCTCATTAAAAAGAAGATAATTTTCAAAATTAGAAAGTGCATATTCTTATAGAATGGAATTAAAGAAAATAGTACATATTCACCAAACTTGTAAAATTTAATATGCATATATAGTGGTAAGTTTTGGTATGCATAGTATGAAAGTGAATTTATGTCATCGTACCAAATTTACGTAGTTTGCTATATAAAGTTTGAATTCAAATTGTGTCAATTCATTAATAGGCATGCTATGAATTCGGTTGTTCATGTCATCATATCAAACTTCTAATTTTATGTCATCATATCAAACTTCTAATTTTATGTCAATTGCAAAAATCTAAACAACAATCAACTCTCGATCACACGACAACAACTGAGTCATCGTTGTAGCCAGCACGAAGTGTCATGGCCCCCGGTTCAATCGAGACACCGTGGTCGAGGTTGTTATCTTCGTTATAGGACATCTCACTAATTCTTTTGAATGCACTTAAATGATAAAAAAAAAAAAATATGATCAAGTGAGTATTACTCCCTCCATCCCATAAAAATATGAATATTTGGAATGACACGAGAATTAATGCACAAATGATAAAGTAAGAGACAGATAGAAAGATAATGAGACTCACCTTATTAGAAAGAAGGAAGTTACCAAAAATAGAAAGAGATATTTTTATGGAACATTCCAAAATGGAAAATGTCTTTATCTTTATGGGACGGAGGGAGTGTCCTTTATTTTTTCCGTGAAGTGAAAAAAAATTTAAAGCACTCTCGAAAAGATGTGGAAAAAAAAGATTTAGAGCTCTCTTGAAGATATACTCATGTTCACTCGTGTATCTTCAAAAAAAATTAAGTACAGTAGTATTTAATTTTAATACAAAATTTGGTAAGTTATATTGAAGTTATCTGGCGGGACTGAAATAGAAAATAACAAAATGAGTTTCCTACTAAAATATGACGATAAATTTTCCATGTATAACGAGAGAAAAGTACAGATACATACATAGAGAAGTTAGGGGTATACTATCTTTGTTGAAAATTTGAAATGAAGTGTTAGTACAGTGGAAGACGAGCAATGTACAATTGAGAAAGCAACAAGAAGTCGTCCTCCTTTGAATCATGTGTGGTCTATTCACAACTTAGTTAGATACAAGTGTTGATTGTAGTTGTACAAGTACATGTATAACTACTAGTGCCTATGTAGCTCAACTCAATCCTCCACTAACATTAGGGGTCATCAAATCCCTTGCTTTTCAACCCTTTTTCACCACGCCAAAAAATGCCATCCCTCCGAAGACAAGGAAGAAAATCCAAAGAATCACAAACAAATAATAGGACAAACTAGTGCGATCACGTTGGCAATGACGATCTTGCATTTTCGCTCTTGTCTGCTTTGCACATGCAATCTGGACAAGGGAATGAATAGATTGAATCACTCGGCCTCTTCAACTGTAACCCCTTTGAGACACTATTTGCTCGCATATTTACCATCTGCTTCTTGAAGTTTTTCCACCTGGGAAACACAATTTACATTTGTATGTTCACAAGTTGAACACAAACTAAAGAGGAGAGGCAGTCTGAAAATCAGATACTTGATTACCCGATATTTGGATTGTCAAATAACAATGCCAACTTCCGCTTATCTGGCCTGATTGTCCTGGAATGTCCACCATACAAGTATCTTCGATGTCCTAGTAGTAATTGCAGAAAGTTCCCACCTTGAGTTGGTACAAAAACTTCACTGTGAAGGCAAACAGTGTAGTCTATAGCAGCCATTCTGGAAGAGTAATTCTGGAAATATATAAGTAATTTGGGTTAAGAAACACATATTGATTGATATACTGAGAAGTTAAATAAACAAAATGATAGCTGTAGAATTAATACCTCAAATGGAGCTAGTTCCTCAGCAGATGCCAGTGTTTCTTTGGTTTGTAATAATGGAAACATTTCCAGAAGAGGAGCCATATACTTCTCAGAGTTGTATATCTTCCCGGACGCAAGATAAACAGAAGTGCTTTTCCCAAAGCCCATACCTCTCAGCATAAGACCTACCTGATTCATTAACATAACTAGGAATCAAAATG
This sequence comes from Salvia hispanica, assembly GCF_029641045.1. Taxonomy (NCBI): domain Eukaryota; kingdom Viridiplantae; phylum Streptophyta; class Magnoliopsida; order Lamiales; family Lamiaceae; genus Salvia; species Salvia hispanica. Next base: position 44,221,764 of record NC_142696.1, read on the forward strand.
AGCTTTATAAAAAATGAAATGAACAGCCTTGTTATTCAAAGAAAATAAAAAACATATGCATGAAGCTCATTACTAAAGCTTACCACATGGGGTGGGGGGGAACTGAAGGGGATAATATAATACTGTGTAATACCTCTAAAGGAGTTAAGGGACAGCTTCCATTTAGTCTGATTGCTCCAGGAATTATGATTCGGCCTGGTTTAGTAAACTTCCCTTTCCAACCTCTTTCTCTAGCAGCAATCATGTCAACTTTTTCTTGCACTCCGCCATCATATATGCAACAAGAGAAAGCGACCATATCCTACAGAAAAACACGTTCAATACTTCATTTTGAAAGAGTTCACACACATAAACTCCCCTGACCCACCTCCTCAAATCGAAGATGCACAGATATATATTTGCCACCATTTTTTGCACTGTGTTTTTTCATTCTTTCTACCAAAAGTTCACCAAGAGCTGATATAGGATCTGCAAATCTTAGTGCTTGATAATTCGCCAAGCATCTAAGTCTTTGTACGGCTGGAGGAGCATCAGTAGATAGCCGATTTGCAAAAGGTGACAACCTTATGATCCTGATTAGCAAGTACAGAAGGATTGGGTGCAAATCCAAGAAGTGCAAAATTAAATACCAGAAACTGAGGCATACTCAGGCATAAACTATAAAAATCAATTCAAGAAACAAGAAAGTCAACTAGTAGTTACATCTGTCTGTAAGCCATGAACGAGATGCATCAAAAATGGGAAGATAACGAATTATTTCTAGACAAAAGTATTCACACCTAACCATTTGTGTGGAGCAGAAAGAGAGTACACATAAGATCAGCATCAGCAGCATGCCATTAGATTGATCTAATGAATCGGTAGAATGGTAAGATTGATATCGATAAGAATCATTCCCCCCTTAGCTTTGTCTTTAGTTATTTTATGTTTATCTTGTTTAGTTTCTAAGGTTTATCTTTGTTGCAGAGTACGTAAGTAGTATTCAATTTAGAGTTTGAGTAGGATTAGGGCCTAGGGGTCTTTGTGAAATCCTTCTAATTACATCCTTGAGGTTTAAAAAGAGTACCTGGGGGATCAAGTCATTGTGGACACCGTAAGCTGTGGAAACTGTTAATTTGTTCTCTTGTTATGTAATATTTCTCTCAATATCATTCATATTTCTAGTTCATTTGCTGCCCTGTTTGTGTGTTTTTCCCTGTGTTTCAAGCAGTAGCCGCACACCCCAGCCACCACCAGTCCACCACTTTCACTCCATATCAAAGATAGATGCAAAAACAAATCATATCACTGAAAAATCATAAATGCATTGGACAGATTGATTTCATAACAATGAAAGTGACACATAGTCTGGAATGACACTGAGAAACTTTAAGACTCACTTTTCTTCAAGCAGTTTTGGAAGAACTGTATCCTTGTAGTAATTTATTGATGACCAGGCTTGTATTCTGAAGTTGTACACGTTGCTCAAGTTATAGTCAAACCGCTCCATTATGTTTCCTGGAATTGTCTTCACTATTCGAACATCAGTTTCCAGTGTCTTTATAAAAAATTCTTCGTCATATATATCACTGAATTTGCTGTGCATTTCAAAAACCTGAATCAGTATCTCTACCTTTTCAACTACAAACATGTCAAATGAGATTGTTTTTTCCATAAGGCTTTGAACAGTTGAAGCAGGTTCTACTTATGTTCTAGTTGGGTGGGATTGCTTTACCTAGATATCTCATATTTTGTCTTCTCATATGATGACAATAACTCTCACGGTAGAACACTCTCACAGCCCATATACAGAATTTTATATTTGTCTCAGTAAATATGCAATTCATAGCTGTATTTGGTTCACAGATGCAAAACATGGCAGATATATGATATTGCTAACCTTGAATCTCTCCAAATACTATGGAAATGGAAATATGGAATTACAAGAGTTGCATTCAGGTAGGCAGCCACAGCCACAGCATTGCATATCTGTAAACACCACCAACAATGAGAGAGTGATGCTGCTATTCCAATTAATGTAAACTATGATAAGACTTTAGTTGAAAAATGAAGAAAGCTAACAATAAACTTACCGATGTTCTCTGCTGATTCAACCCACCGTTGGCCTCAACAAATATATATCCATTTGACTCGGGTAAGCCTACAAGAATAATGTACTACTATGTTTTTACATAATTTTTTCATGAAAAGATATAACAACGGTACACTAGAGCATATCAAAATACACAAACTCTATGACTCAAGCTGCAATATGCCAGTTTATAACAATCCTTTAATCTTCTGATCATATGTTTTGATGCCTAAGCAGGCTAATAGCGCCTAAAATATAAAACCTAGAAGATACCAAATATTTATGAGCTATCTTTACCTCCTGATGACTTTTTGATGCATGGTCTCCATTCACCACTTTTATAAGAATTTTTCCATACACTGGATATCTACAGGTAAGATGAAAAATCCCATTAATAGTATTAAACAGATGAGCCATGGGGTGTTCAGGAGATTTTTTTTGGAAGCAAGTAAGTTCAAATATAATAGCATCCATTTCAAAAGTATACAAGGGATTCATGTTTCTTCCCAAAGATAGCATCTCAGCTTGTATCATATGAATTGAGAAAAGGGGCGAGCTCATATCAGTTAGTACATTTGTTCAGCATATAAGCATAGAACCAGTCTGCTTTTCTCTATAATAAACAGACATGGCCAAGCAAATAAACACATCTTGGTCATCACTGTACAACATCATGGATGAATAGCCACTACACAATCCATTTAAGACACATTCCTGTATTTATTAGATTGGATTAGGAAATAGATGTTGCTTGGAAACTGTTAGATGTGAATCTAGATACTCTTACAATTGCAAAGCCCAGCATTCAAACATCGTGATTCAATGCACATTGGATTCTCGTCATTCTTACATTTCCTGAATCAGGTAACTTGTGTGCTATCAAACACTCGAGTCTAAGAGTTCTTAAAATGATTCGGAGAAGCAAGTGATGCATTTAAAATTCTAAAATGACAGGCACAGACGTACCTATATAAAGACAGAAGTAAATGACAGAAAATGGGTAAAATGCTAATACTGAAACACAGGAAACATTATGCAACTAAAAAAAAAGTAATACAAAAAATCACAGATCAAAACAACAATAGCAGAGCTATAATGGCCAAGAGCTCAATATCACTAACACTTGAGATCAATTTCACCTTGAACAACCGAGCAGCATAAGTAAACATGAATAAGGAGAAGATGAACAAGCAATTCAACAGAAGAAGATGCCAGTTAGCAGTTGCAGCACTTACTAACCGCATCAACAGACGAATTGTCAGAATCCATGTCGGATCGCAGCTTGGCGTAGAGCTGGGGGCTCCTATAAACAGAGCCAGGAGTATGCCTCAGCTTAACAATGGGGACGAAATCATACGACACCGTTTTCATGTAGAACAACATGACCGAAAGGTAAAGCAGGGGAGCAAAGAGAAAGAGGCCCTGGCGCTTGAGCAGAAGGGAGAGCAGGAACCACCCGAGCTGCTGGGCGAGTGATTTAGAAGCTGGCCGGACTGGCTTTGCGGCACGGCGATATCTCGGAGAGCGGTTGGGCGTCCGGGGAGACGCCGGCGGCGATCTCGGGCTGCAATTTCCGCTGCTGGGGAATTTGTACGGTCTCATCGCTGTTGTAGTCGCATTATAGTAAACAATATACCGTGATCATCAATAAATCCGCAAGGATTCAAAATCGTGGATGAAATTAGGGCAATTGTGCAGATGGAAGAAGAATAGTGAGAGAAATGACGTTGATGCAGAGATTGTTTGATTAACGGCGTTGATGTCGACGCAACCATCCCAATCCAAGCAAGGAATTTCATTCACGATTCCTTCCTTAATTAAGTAGGAGTAATTAATTAACCTCATAATACTAATCAGTCTCTACTCACAAGGCTAAACAGACATACATATATTACATCTTAATGACACCAAACAACACGTGCTTGCGAGAGTCGTACCTCTCTTCTTCTTGGGAGAGTTGTACACTACAAGTAACATATTTAATATTATTTGTTGATGTTTTATATAGTCTGGATCCAAATATCCATGTTTTACATCTTTTTCACTGTTTCGTATTTCGATATAGTAGTATTATAATTTAATGCAGCAACCATTTCTTTTGACAAACTAGTTAAGTAAAGAATATGTATTGCGTTCACTAGCACCAAAATCCAGTGTTTGCAGTACTCATAAAAGTGCTTTTTTTTGTACTTTACTATTTGGGCTACAAATAAGGGTGTCCAAAACCCGAATTTGCGGATACCCGAATCAGAAAATAAACAATTTTATACTACCCGATCCCGACCTGAAATGGTAAACGGGTATCGGCCCGCATACGCAGATACCCGAAACCCGCAGTGTGTTTAAACCTGGGCGATAGAAACTATCAAATTATCAATATGTATAAACATTCTGGTTTTCAAACATTGTGGTATTCTCTCTAAGTAGAAGATCCCAATTTATGCAGCTTTTTGGGAGTGCTACAAATATAAATACTATACTACAGTACTATGTAAATGGTGGATGAAGCAGCAACTATAAACGAATAAAAATAACAGTGGACAAGATTAATCACTTTTCTTCCACATTGCAAAGTGCAAACTGCAATGAGCTCTTCCTCAAATTAGGACGTACTACTAATGTAATGATGTAGCATGGGAAGGCTCGTTCTCAGTTGTTGTTTTCGCATGTTCTTGGCCTTGATGCTTGTTGTTTTGTACATGCAATTGAATGTGTCATCTATATTGCATATGGTGCATCTCCTATTTAGCGAAGAAACAAAACAGCAGGTTAAAAAAACAAAGGATTCGCTAAATTTAATGAGTAGCTCCCGAGCTATCTAACATTCAAGTGAAATATTTAGGACATGATTGGTAGCAATTTTGGGCTTTTACTGGAATCACAGTTAACGTGAATTACAACAATTTTAGATTATTAATGTTGGCTTTAATGATGTTTGGTACAAATCTTTTTTAGCTTAAACCATTGTTTGGTAGGCCAAAGTCAATTTACTGGAAAATCATACTAAACATTGTGCTACCATTTATGTCCTTCCTTTCTTAAGGCAAATAACTCTCTTCTCCCTCTCTTCTTCCTCATGACCCCTCTGCCTCTCCCTCCCTCTCTTCGCCTCCCTTCTTGCCTCTCCCTCCCTCTCTTTGCCCCCCTTCTCCATAAATCTGCATAAATTATGCCCAAATCTGCATAGGACAATAGACCTCTTTCAAATTATGCCCAACTTTGCAAGTATTTATGATAACACTACTCACAGGACAACGGAGAATGACAGGAGCAAAATCCTCCTCAAAGACTCCCCAATTTCTCCTCTACTCCGCCCTCCCTTCCACCACTATCCGATAAAAATCGGTTCGTGGGGTGCGGCTCCGGCGACGGCACATTGCAGCCGAAATCGCTTAGCAGCGGGCATCCAAGCGTCGTGCCGCCTTGGCAGTTGGGGCTCCACGCGAGCCACGACGGCGGCACCACCGTGAAGCAGTGTCTTTGTCTTGTGGTTATGGGTATGCAGTTGTAGATGTCGAATAGTGGTGGAAGGGAGGGCAAATTAGGCATGAAGCTACAAATCAGGTATCGGACAAGTTGAGAAAAAATAATACCTGCTTTCGTCTCGGATAGTGGAATGACTCAAACGCTGAATCTAATCTCAAATCCTGCAAGATCCGGATTTTTTCTACCGGGTTTGCAGATAAATCTGATATCTACCAAACGTATGAGAAGGAGGAAGAAGAAGGCCTTTTATGGCCTTTTATGTTCTTTTATGATTTTTATGGGGCTACCAAACATACCCTTAGTTGCAAATCTATGAGAACGAATAATATTTTGTAATGTACTGTAGTGTTTTCTGTGTAAGAATGTTAGATTACTAGTAGTATATTTTTTTTTTTCATTATATTTGAACATTTTTTATTATCCCTCGTCCAAAGAGAACTATTTGATGGCTTGAGTGAGTAGTGTATAAGTATATGATAAGTGAAATGTAGTGTTTGAAGCCGAAAACCAACCGATTTCCGAGCCAGTTCAATTTGTTCAAATACTTAATCCAGTTGATGCTAATTTGATTATGATAGTACTTCCTTCATCCCACTTGCATTAATTTTTCTTTTATAATTATCTTATAGTAGTTGATTTATACCGCTATTTCTTAAAGTTTTATTCTCTGCTTTAATTCTCTTCATACTTAAATTAATAGTAGTACTTAAATATTTATAAAAAAAATGTCATGTCCAATAGAAATCATACTTGTGGCAGGGGAGGGTTTAATTTCAGTAATATACAACAAGAGCCGAAGCAGAAACACGAAATATTGGTTGATTATTGGAATTGAAGAAAAAGAGTTAATAAGAATGTGCAGCTAAACTCTCAATACTCGCATATTCAACATTGAGATTTCCGATGAATCAATGGTGCAGGGTCCCCAAGATATCTTCGTCCCTATACAAATGGTACCTGTTTCCCAACCAAACCAATTAGCAACACAGAAAGTGAAGATAGTCTTGGAGGATTGTAGATCCACGACTCAGAAGAAGATAATATAGTTATGAGGAAATGTGATTTAACCTTGGAGGAGGATTCCAGCTGCGGTTTGGGAAGGGGGCACTAATTTCTCCACCACCACCCTGTTCAAGGTTGGGATTAAGCGTTTCGCCATTTTCGAATTGGAAAGTGATGATGGAGTATGAGGGACGAAGTAGAAGGTTCTAGGGTTTTAGTGTTTTACCAATTTCAGATTGGGCTACTTATTTCTATGTGAGCAATTTAAAATCAAAGCCCAAACTTATTGTTTTAGTATAGATTTGGTGACAGACACATAGTTATTGGAATAATTAATCCAACATCTTTAACTTCAACTTATTCAACTCCAATTCCAACAATATGAAGCTACATTTTCAAGATCAGCAGTGAACTCTTCAACTAGAACTAATTCAACTCCAATTCCTACACTATGAAGGTGCATTTCCAAGATCAGCAGTGAAGTCATGGCCATGCCCATCTTCCGGTACACACCCAATGTCATCTCAGAGGCCATCATTGCCACGACTGTCATCGGCCTAATAGCTGCTTGTGAGATATGGAAACTTCAAATATGATTTCCTAGTCATGCTTTGTGCCTTTTTTTGGAGTCCTTTTCATTTCTGTTGAGTTACTAGTCACTACTACTCAACACTCTAAACATTATAATTAACTCACAATCATCATATAATGCTATGGAAATTAATATGCAGGTTGGACTTCAGAGTTGATTCATCCCAGTTTATGCTAATTTGATTATTGCTTTCATTATGATCTACTACTGGTTTGCTCAAAAAAGAGCTGAATTAGCAAAGGAGAATAGCAAATAAAAACAAAATATTGGTTTATTAATGGAATTGAAGAAAAGAGTGAACAACAATCTAAACTCCAATACTAGCTAATTTGACATTGAGATTTCCGATGAATCAATGGTGCAGGGTCCCCAAGATATCTTCATCCCTATACAAATGGTACCTGCTTCCCAACCAAACCAATTAGCAACACAGAAAGAGAGAAGAGATGATAGAGAGAGACTACTGAAAAATGAGATCTTACTCTTTTTCGTCTAATTTGATTTGCGTCCCGCCATACTCAGGCAACAGAACCTCGTCGCCTTCCTTCACCGCAACCGGAATATGATTTCCGGCGACGTCGCGACCTCCCGGTCCGACTGCAATCACCTTTCCAGAGTTCAACTGCAATTACAGATCCACGATTCAGAATAAGATACTATAATTCTATAAACATGAAGAAATATGATTTAACCTTAGAGGATTTCTCAGGTAGGAGGATTCCAGCTGCGGTTTGAGAAGGGGGCACTAGTTTCTCCACCAGCACCCTGTTCAAGGTTGGGATTAAGCGTTTCGCCATTTCCGATTGATGAAATTCAACGACAGCTGCTGATAGTTGATTAGGAAATTGGTGGTAGAAGAATATGACCAAGTTGTACGCTTGGGTGTATAAATCTCTAGGGTTTTTACCAATTTCAAATTGGGCTAGATTTGGGCCGTATCCAATTACCTGGACAATTTCAAAATTATAAAAGGTCATCCCATTTGTCATTTTATGTTGTCATAGACAAAAACACTTGCAAGAACGTGGTCGTGCCGGAGTGGTTATCGGGCATGACTAGAAATCATGTGGGCTCTGCCCGCGCAGGTTCGAATCCTGCCGACCACGCTTTTAGGTCATTTCTTTTTAATTGGAATTTTGATTCATGCTTTGTGCCTTTTTTGGAGTCCTTTTTATCCTTGTTGAGCAAGGCCTAGCCATAGCAGTTACTACTAACTTACAATCATCAAATTTTGTGTTAAAATCTCAGTTGATTTATCTTTTTGTGTAACTTTTCTGCTTCTTCACAGCTAGTGTTGGTGATGGAAAAACTCCAAAGATCCGACGAGGCGAAAGAGCTAACAAGGCCTAATGATCCGTTCTTGACAGTTGAGGAAGCAGTTGCTTACCTTCTTTTATCACCCAAGAGCAATTCATCCAACTGTGTATGATTTCAACATGAAACTTCACAGGCCTAATGCCTAAAATCAGTACATCTCTACTTATCCTCTGTTTTTATGCCATCCAATAATGTCTCAACGTAGCATATATGCTGTCAAGTT